>NC_047653.1:7925781-7987717 GCF_902201215.1 Prunus dulcis | reverse complement strand
TTTCTTCTAAGCAATCAATTAAAAAATAAACTTGAGCTTTCTCACTTAAACACTTGCAGTTACATATATTACTCATAGTGCTTCGGATATAAAATTTGAGTATTGAAATGAATGTGAACAAGTAATTTGTAAAGAGGATTTGTGTTCTGCTCTCCTTTCCCCTTTAGAGCTTGGTGATATAGTTGCAAAGTGTCAATGCATAGAAGTTTGGTATTGCAGGATTTCCCATTTTGTACACAGAGCAAAACACTCTTTCTGATGACTTGGTGGGATAAGTCCACCTTTTGATCAGGGCTTACACAGTTCGAATCTCCCTCCTCCATAATTTGGCATTCTATTTCCACAAACGAGTTTGCCTCCTTCATAGTGTCGCTGGTAGTCTCAATTTTGTTTAAAAAAAATCATGGGTCCAAATTCATGGTCTCCCATTATTATAAGATTCTGCTTGAGTTTATATATAATTTAGTACAAAGTGTGCATGCATAAGTGCAACTCTAGCTAGTATATAGTATCAATTCATTGAATATAGAGAAGTAGATGAATTATGATTAGTGAAGGATCCATGAATTTTCATTTTGAGGGTCAACGTGTAAAAGGTTAAAAACATTTCTATACAAAATAGAGCTATTGAAGTGAAACGATAACATTCTAATTCACAGTTAATAGATAACACCATACAAAATACTCATGTTCATCATCAAAGAGAATTGCATCAACTTCAAAAAATAGACATACACTACAATAAACCAGAAATATCTCTAAGAATGTGATAATAAACCAAAAAATTAGCGCAATCCTCTTCACCTCCAAGGTGTCTCGTCCTATTCGATGTAAAAGCTAGCAGATATTATCTCAATCCTTTTTATTTTAGGGCATTTACGTTATTTTTGAGGTCCGTCGTTGTTTTGATTTTGGGCTTTATCTACATTTCTTTTGGGTTCTAGCTCTCAAACTTTGGACCCTTATGCTGTCTTAGGAGGAGCTTATTCAAGCAAATATTTATTCAATAAGTACGTAAGAGTTAGGTTATTCTTGTAAAACTTTTTGTGGATTAAACACCTAAGGTTTTTTTACCTAGATTGACCTTAGGTCACTTCATATCATACATGAAAAATTGTTTTATGTAAAAATATTGGCTAAGTATGAAAAATGGTTTTTCGGAATAATCATTTTCTCAAGATAACTTTTGGCGGCTTTTATTCCTTACACATCAAATAAGAAAACTTGATTTTATGAAATTTTAGTATGACGTATATATTGACTTAATGTATATGTATCAGGCTCCATTTTCCAATGTATCTAAAACAACCTCTAAGGCAAAACTTTTCAGTTTCTTTCTCTTTCCATCTTATTACAAATTAGAAAAGCAAAACTACCACAGATTCAGTTGTTCCATCTTTGGTGCTGGTCAATTATTGTAACTCACACATTCAGTAGTTCCCCAGTATTTAAGTGGAAAAACTACAGAGCACTTAACAAGATTATTTGATTGCTTTTCTGATGTGTTTCCCTGCACTTTTAGTTTTAGCTGTCTTCTTCTCTGATGTGTTTGCCCTATCTGTAATAACAGACTGATGGTCCTTTTTATCCACTTTTGACTGGAAGGAGAGAATGTCTGCTCCTATTATGATAAGCCACGGCTGAGATTCCAAAAGCTGATTACAATATCACTCAGACGCTTCATCTGTTCTCACTCAGAGGTTTTACTGACAGAGAAACCGTCAGTCTTCTAGGTACTCAACTCACAATTTCTGTTCCTTATTCTTCATTTCTTGTTGTTTGGAGCTCAAATAGATTAATCTAATTTCTGATTTGTTTTGTTTTATATCTGAAGGAGGGCACAACATTGGGAAGATTGGATGCAAGTTCATTCAGTCTTGAGCCTTCACAACTTCAAGGAGACAGGGAATCCAGACCCAACTGTTTCTCCTAGTGTGGAAGTACAGATGAGAGAAAAGGTAAGAGGCATAGACCTGTAGAAGATGAGGAAAGGAAGAGCAGAAGGGGTGATAAGAAGGAGAAGTCAAAGAACAAGAAAAGGTCACATAAGCACTCAAAACACCATTCATTTGAAATTCTTATGAACAATTTCGAATAAAGGTATATCAATTCCATATGAGCATGAGGCTCGTACTTCATCATTTGAAATTATATGAGTTTTTGAGTTTAGATGTTGCTATCAGTTTGAACAATGTGAAAAATGTTGTATCAGTATATATTCTTCACTAGTTTAGGATGCTAGTACCAATGTCTTATTTTCTCCATCATATGATTACAAAGTTGATCAGTGATTGAAAGTGCCTATCTTTGTCATGAAAAACAGGTGAGGAGAATGGCCCTTTATAGTATTAGTTCAGCAATCAAAGAAATACGTGAGCTTACATGTGCGATGTAAATGCCACTACTGGGAAAGAATATTTATCTCCTCCATGCTTCCTCATGTGGTACCCGAGCATCTTTTCAGAAAAAGAGAAAAGAAATGGAGATTCTTCGTTGAGTACGTGTCAAGATGTTGCATGACAGTTGGGAATTCAAATGATTGCCGAGTATATATCCACTGCATGTTTGTAAATGCTGCATTGCTCAGACATTGCCATCAACATTGACTCTATGACGCCTAACTTTCTCCAGATTCTGCTGCATACACTCAGCAGGATGGACCGGATCACCTTCTGGAGTACCCCAGAAAGCAAATGCCTCCTCCACTTCCTGTAAAATGAAGAAGATTAGAAACTTTGGCCAAATATATACTAAAATCAAATACATGGAAATGAAAAAAGATCATATTCTATTTGTACTGTATCTGAGATGCATTTTGGCTATTCCCACTCCTCAATTCCCCTAGACTATACTTTTTTGAATGTAGATTAAGGAGGGAAACTTGTAACAGAAGTTTCCTGAGTTCATAATATCATTGCGGAACTGCATTTGTCTACAACCATAACACACACACAGTGATGAATAAACGAAAAAAAGGCATGAATACTACACATATATATCACATATTTCAATTGTGCATGACAAAATTCACTCTTTGAGACAAGAAAGTATTAAACATTCAGGTATATCAACTGGTATAATTCACAAACTTTAAGACACACCAAGATGCTTTATAAGATTTAAACACAATTCAATCAAAATATAGTCCAAAAGCATAAATGCATTACAAGCAACATTGAAGGTGTATATATATATATATATATATATATATATATATATATAAGCGCAGATTTAATCCGATCATGTCCTTCAAGATCATTGACATAGTGTGAGACAACATTCCCCTTGTGCATAAGTTTCCACCAAAACAGCAGGATGCACAAATGGGCAACTTGAGACATAATAATAACTGCAAACTGCTGTACACTCTCATCCAACCTCTCCACCAATTTAAAGGAGGAATGGAGTTTGAAAGTTTTGCTACCAGATTGATTATAACAAAATCTCTCCTAATCGATTCGCCAACTCTAACCATTGTCCCATACTTGTCCGCTTCTGGACAGCTGTGTTTCTCCAGGCTTGTAACAACGGCATTTGCAACTTTGCAAATATCAAGCCAATTAAATTAGCACAAAATATATTCATATTTCAAAAGGAAGAGCACCAACTATAAACAATTAAAGCCGATTGAATCATCAGAGAGAGAGAGAGAGAAAAAAAAAAAAAAACTCGGCCTAGGCGCTAGGCGCTCGCCTAGGAGGGTCTGGGCCATTTTTTGTGTGTTTTTTGTCCTGACTTGAAAGAAAACTAACCTCAGGCTGTCGCCTCCTTCACCAAATTCAAGAAAATCAAGCTCTTTAATTACCAGAATATCTGGCTTGGATAAGAAAGAACCGATCCAGGTAGTAAATGGCAAGGTATGGTATGAAAGGGTTAAGGTTGCAAGAATATTTTGCCTGATAAATTATGCAAGAAGAGAGAAATTAACTGAAGAAACGAGAGTTTTCTGTGAAGACAAGGGTAACAAGAAGAGTAGGCAAGGATAACCCATGGCAGCCCCCGTGGCATCATCCCAACGGCATCAAGGCATGCATGAGTGAGAAGCCTGCCCGGAGGGGTATGCCATAAGTTCAGCAACTATCATCATAGGTATCGTCTGGGCAGGATTTGACACTCATTACTACCAGAGCTAATGAGAGGACAGCCTGATTGGTGAGAGCTTATGCTTCAGACAATGGATCAACTTTTGGGATGGACTTTGCCCGGGCTATGATGAAGATATGTCTAACCTGAATGTTCTCACTGGATCTTAAGGTCAGGTCCGATTGGAATGCACTCTGCCAGTCTCTAGCTAGCTGGTTCTTACCTGACATAATCTGACCGGTGGGCATGATGGAGATGGAAGAGAATTTCAATTGAAATATTTGTTCCCTCTGGTTGCACAGTAGAGAACTTTTAGCCATGTTAGACCACATTCATTCCTTTAGCCATCTTTAATAGTCATGTTCGTTTGTGAATTGTTAGTACCTGCAGATAGCAGCAAGCAAAGAAAGCTTAACTCAAGGACTACTGTGATTGTTTTCTTTTTGCCATATACAAGATTAGGGTTCATATATCATTTCTTCTTCCGCAAGGATTTTATCACGGTTTTTTTCTTTTCTTTTTTAAAATTCCATGTCCAAGTCTTACTAAGAAGGAGACATGAATATAATTTGACAGCGGTAAATACTAAAATATGACTTCACATTGATCTCACCCCAACACCTCAAATAAATAAAAAATTCAGTTTCCATTTTAAAACTAGTATCAAACCAAACATGCATGGATATATCTAAAATAGATCAAATGGATAAGTACAACCTAATGATGGAACTCAACTAGGTAGACATTACAATCAGAAATAACTAAAAAAACCAAAAACCATTCATTTTAATAACTCAAAATGATTAATTCGTACCGTAAAAATATTCTTTTCTTTGCATTTGATGACCCTATCTGGTTTTAATTCATGATATTGTAAAATTTTCTTTTGTTGTAGAAATTCATGCTTTTTCCTTTAAGAATCATTCTTTCATAATTTTTCAACATTCAAAATCCGAACTTTTTAGTGAATGCAAAACACTCACATTTTCTCATCAGAATCATCTTTTTCCTCATCACAATCACCTTTGATCAAGAAAAACACAATTTAGCCTGTGTAATAATCAGGTTGGGTGAGACTTATGTGTCCAAAGGAATTGGCAAATAATTCTGTAAATTGCATGTTTATCAAGTACTCATTAGTCATTTAATCAGAATTTTGAAAAGTAGTTATGGATCAATTTCCATGGGTCGGTTTATGATCTGCGGCCCAAAAGTCGACCCGATCCTACGGCCCGTGGGTCCGATCCAAACGATTAACGGTTCTGCGACCCGCGTACGCCAGGCTTTCCCTTAGCCTTAGGTTGCCTTGCTCTCTCTCTTTTTCTCTCTCTCTCTCGCGTCTGCATACAAATGGGGAGCGACAGGAAATCCGAGGAGAAGAAGAAGAGTAGGAAAAGGAGCACTTCTTCAGATTCTGAAGGTACTCAAAATCTCTCTTCCCTTTTTTTGTTTTTCCTTTCTCTCCGGTTGGTTGCTGAGAAATCAAGCGAAAATCGAGATAGGTAAAGAAACAGTTGAAGAAAACATTCTCTTTTTCATAGCTTTTGTTGTTATGGTTTAATCTCACGTCTCAGTGGAGCCAAATAGATAGCTTTCAGACGTGGGTTACTTGCAGACTTTGTTGAAAATTTTGATTTTTTTTTTATATTTTCCTAATATGTTGTCATTAATCAAACAAATTTTTGTGGGTTTCCACTAAATTTGTGTAATTTATTGCTCATGGAGTATACTGGAATGTGGGTTTGGTTCCATTTGATTATTCATTGTTTCATTTGTTTCCTTTTTGCAACCAAAAGAGTATATGGTTGTTTGTTCTTATGGTTTCTTTGTTTTTTCCTGATGTGGAAGTACAGATGAGAGAAAAGGTAAGAGGCATAGACCTGTAGAAGATGAGGAAAGGAAGAGCAGAAGGAGTGATAAGAAGGAGAAGTCAAAGGACAAGAAAAGGTCACATAAGCACTCGAAACACCATTCTGATAAAGGTATATCAATTCCATGTGAGCATGAGGCTCGTACTTCATCATTTGAAATTATATGACTTTTTGGGTTTAGATTTTGTTATCAGTTTGAACAATGTGAAAACAGTCGTATCAGTTTATATTCTTCACTAGTTTAGGATGGATTTTCAATTAGTTACTGGTCTAACATAATATCACTTCGTGATACTCATTGAATCAAACTTATCGGGTCTAAGAGTAAATTCATTTTGATTTGACCTCAAGCTGTCATCATATACCTACTGGTTGAATAATGATAAATTATATATCAATAACCAAAAAACTAGGAGGTTAACTAGAAAAAATTATATTATTTGACTTACCATTTAGTAATGTCTTCTATTGGATTATGATCCAAGAAACTTCCGTGGTTACTCATTTGCCTATCGAGGATGAGGCTCTTTATAGGAAATTACTTATCATATTGACATACTATTGTGCCTCAGAAAAGAAGACAAAGGATAAGCACAAAAGTAAACATCACAAAGGTGATCGCCACTTGGTAAGCTTTCTTATTTCTAGTTATGAAATAAAATTGTCATGTTTTATGTTGTCCCAACTGTGTATAATCTGGATTTTCTCTGTGCCTTTTAATCCTTAGGGAAGCAACATACTTCTTACAAAAAATGATAACTTTCCATTACATTTAATGTTAAATAATCCAAAATGCTTGAATATGTTAGCAGAATCTTTGGTACTTTTAGTATAATTCAACTGATCCGAGTTATTGAAGAAGTGAGATAGTCAGGTAAAGGTTGCATAGGTTCTCTAAAGTTGGCAAGGCTTTGATTTCGACCGTTTAGACATTCTTATTGCATAGATCTCTAAAGGGCATCAAAAGTTTAGATTGTGTGAGGGAATGTATAGTAAAATCGGGGAGCAGGGAGAGCAGCAACACATAGTTTCCATGGGTACCTAATTGTAATGTTCAATTTTAGAAACCAGAAAACAACTTACAAGATATTGCTCCAATGTGCAGTTTTTATTACAAGTTCTCTTTTCATGCAAGCAAGTTATATTTCTCATGAAGTAGTGTTTCTTTAGTTATGTTTGGAAATGTTTCTTGTTGCAATTAAGAGCGTATGGTGCTCAACCTATGGAAAGGTGCCACTGATGCTCAAAGAAGACCTAGACAGAGTATATTTGTAAATCGACAAATGTTTGCTCCGTAGTTTTATTGCATTAAGACCATCTCTAGGGAAGATGAAGTTTATCCAACATTATAAGCTCCTGTTCAATGAATAATTATGAATTGTTAAAAAATTGTGAACTCGTAAGAAATTTAGATGCACCTTGGTTTAAGTAGAAGTTATTGTGGGTGTAGAAAGTAGAATTAGGTTTCAGGAAGTTTGACTAGTTGGCAAGGGACCCTTTGCGTTTCAAATATTTGATTACTTGATGATGCTGATACGCCTTGTTGATTATGGTGTTTGAAGGTATCTTTTTCTTGAGCATGAATTTTCTGATGGTTAGGACTTAGGAAATTATAATTTTTCGTTCAGAAAATTGAGTTCCAAGAGCTGTCCACTGATGACTATTTTTCCAAGAACAATGAGTTTTCTACATGGCTGAAAGAAGAGAAAGATGTGTTCTTCTCCGATCTTTCGTCTGAGTCTGCACGCCAACTATTTTCAGACTTTGTGAAAGTTTGGAACAAGCAAAAGCTCGAATCCAAATACTACGAGGGGATTGCGAGCGGGCCTCGGTGCGCCCATACGTGGAAAATTAAAGGCTGAAATGCAACAGCACAGATAATCCCTGCTTTTCTGCTTTTGATTTGTTTTTGGGCTTTTTATAATTAGGTTTTCTGTCTACCTAGGAAATGGTTTATGTGTTTTAGCACTAAACATTACCATATGTAATTTTCTTATTTGTAGCTGGTAAAAGAAAGGGAATATCAAGATGAAGCAGTTGACACATATGTAGTTTAATCTTCACTTACCTGCATTGGATCTCTATAGCATTTGTTATTAAGCATATCAAGCTCAAGCTTATTACACAAATGAGATGAGACACCCATGCTTAAGCTCGAGCTTGCTCTACAAACGACATGAGTTGAGCCAATTTCGAGTAAATTTATAATTGAAATTTTTTTTTGTCACCCATCTAGTTAATTTAAATTCAGTTTTTCTGATGAATTATAATGTGAGATTCTATGATATAAATAATTATTTAATTTATTATTATTATTATGTTACTGCTGTTATTGCACACAAATCATCTTCATAACAAAATCCTACAAGGGACCCAAAAAAAAAAAAGTTGTAAACAAGGAAGAAAAGGACCTACAAGAGCAGAAAAAATTCCCCGCTAAAGGGGGCTTGGGACAATTATAGACGAGAAAAATACCAACAAATACGACGTCGTTTCTATTTTCGTCTTGAATCACACCAGACGCACTCTTCAAGAAAACTCTCCCTCGCAGGCGGTTGTGAGATTGATCCACTGAGGTAAGCCTCAAAAGACCGCAACCTTAAGTCGCCGTTTGGTATCCAAAGAAACCAAATTTCCTACTTCTACTGCTCAAGGAACAATTAAATTTTGAATTTTATTTATTTGTCTAATTTTGAGCTATCAAATTAAGTGATATTTATGTGTCAATTATGTATTTGCATGCGTTTATGATCTTAAAAATTGATGGGTTCTTTCTGATTTCTGTTTCCGCAGGTTCTTTTGGGCTGTGACACATTATGGGGGATAGTCAGTACTCATTTTCTCTTACCACTTTCAGGTATGAACTTGTGAACTCAATTTAGACTCAAAAAGGATAGAAATGGGGTTATTTTAGCATAATTTTCCACATTTATTTTGATACAGTCCTTCTGGGAAGCTTGTTCAGATTGAACATGCCCTAACAGCAGTTGGATCTGGCCAGACATCTTTAGGGATTAAAGGTATGCAAATTCTTATGCCTTTTTCTAAATTCTTTTCAGATACATTTGAATTTACACATGAAGTATTCATCTTGAATAAAAGGAGACGGATTAAATTGGCCTGAACTGATAATCCAGTATAAAGATGAATAATCTGTTCATATTTGCTGAATTTGGCATGAACAAATATTGGAGAACTCCGTAGTTGCATCAAATATTTAGAATTTTTATTCACGTTGGTAAGTATGAAGAACTTAATGTCGTTGGTAGGGAATGAGTTTCCAACACATTATTTGGAACTGCAGATCTTTTTCCTTTTGATACAGCTTATCGATTTTATAGGTTCTTGTGTCAGATAAGTTTAGAAACTTATCAAATGTTTAGTGTTTTTGGTGTTGGTATTTAGAAAATTCTATCTGGTTGTTGCAGCTGCTAATGGAGTTGTCATTGCAACAGAGAAGAAACTCCCATCTATATTAGTTGACGAAACATCTGTAAGTGAACAGCTACTCTTCTTTATAGACTGGAAACTTTCTTGTGCATTGATTTATAGCGTGGGTATCGCATAAACTTTTTGTGTTGAAATATTATGAGTTTGTTTTCTTTCCACCACTATGGCATGTCCTCTCAGATAATCAAATGGTATACTGGAGACTTCTTGTAACCTTTCAAGTTTTTGGTTTGCAGATTCAGAAAATTCAGTTATTGACGCCAAACATTGGAGTTGTTTACAGGTTTGTCTGTACTACATGCTTGAGTTTTTCAAGTTGTGGTATTTGATACTATCTATTGTGTTGTTGGTGTTATACTGCTTCTACAATATCTGATGATCTTAGGGAAAGTCTCAGCTATGATGGTTGTACCACATCATCATTTTAACATGGTACAACAAACCAACATTAAATTGAAAACTAATACTGTTGGTGGGATCCCTAAACCCTTCTAAAATCAATTTTAGAGGACTCACATGGCATAAATGATGTTGTCCCACCTAAAAATTTTATAAGTTTCACCGATAATGGCTACAAAGACTTTCTCAAGATGTACCATGGGTTTTAATTAACGGGTGTTTTTTTTGACAGTAGACTCCCCTTCTGTATGTCATTGTTCATATTCTATTGAGATAAAATACGTGTGGCCATTGACATTATTTTTCTTGTTCCATGTTAGATGGCCCATATGTTTGAGTTTTTAAATTTCCCTGCTTTGACTCGTGGAATTATACGTGATCTGATTTACTTGTTTCCATTAGATCTTGTGAGCCGACAATTGTAGTGAAGTTTAACTATGATGAGTTATTGACGTTGAATCATTGTTATCATATTATATGCCGCCTACTTGGATGTGTACATGTAATAAATCGATGCTTGTTTCTTTTGTTTGACCTTCTCCCAATGACATATTAGTTTCAAGATGCTAATACATATTTGTATGGAAGACACTAGGACAGTTAAAATTCCAAAAAGGTGGGATTGTCCTTTTAATTATGTATTAAGAAGTATTTTTCTACAAAGACGAGGCGCCCATGTTTTTTTCCTTTGACGTTGTAGTTGTCATTGAATTGACAATTTAAGTTAGCTTTTCTTTTTTTCCTTTTTATTATTTGCCAGTTCTTCTTGTGGTGAACTGAAATTTACTGTTCTCCCATGCAGTGGAATGGGTCCAGATTTCAGAGTTCTGGTTCGTAAAAGCAGGAAACAGGCAGAGCAATATCATCGGTTGTACAAAGTATAACTTCAATTCTCTTTGTTTTCATATTTTATTCCCTTGGTTTGTGTCCATAGTATTAAATATTGTTCACTGATCATATGGTAAGGATTGGAAGTTCAGTTCAGATTCATTAGAAGAATTCTGATTCATTAGAAGAATTCTGCTGAATCCAATTTCTCTTCAATGTGCAACACACCATTTAAGCATTTTCTTTTTGGATTGTTTATTTCAATGTTCATATATGGGTTGTTGGAGCTTGTTGGTGTGTAGTAAATGATCTTTGGTCTTCGGATGGGCCACAAATTGATTGAAGTCATAATATTTTCGGATTATGATGGTAGCTTGTTTTTAAGAGATTGCTCCTACTCCCCGGTTTGTTATATGGAGTCTCCACTTGAAACAAGTTTCCTTGATACTTTCTACTCCCCAGTTTGTTGTTATATGGAGCATGATAACTTACAATGTGATGCGGTGGGTATTTTTCAGGAACCAATCCCCGTTACCCAACTTGTGAGGGAAATTGCTGCTGTTATGCAGGAGTTCACACAGTCGGGGTAATTATTGTTTCTCCCATGGCCTGATTTCCATTTCTCAACTATGTTCTTGCTCATATTTTAACATTCTTCTTGGTCCATAGAAAGTAAAAGATTTACTGCTCGAGTTGCTTTATATAGAAAATTAGTGAAGGGTAATTTAGTATCATTTGCAAAATTTAGTATTTTAAATGATTTTATTGTTGAAATTAAGTGTACCTGGGGAACTTGGAATTTGGAAGAGTTTGAACTCAATAAATTAAGGTTGTGTAGGATGTTTCTCGTTTAAAATTCGTATAGAGGCAGATGCATGTTATGAGCGTTCAACTTGAGTCTGCAATTAGCTTCAGGTCCTGTTCCACTCTAGAAACTCATTTGTCTTTGTTCTTCTGCTAGTGGTGTAAGGCCTTTTGGAGTTTCACTGCTGGTTGCTGGCTTTGATGACAAAGGTCCACAACTATATCAGGTGTGTAATTCTGTCATCTGCTGGTTTAAACTATTTTTTGGTGCCGTTGTGCTCAAGTCTTTGGGAACAAGCTATAGAGGTTTCCCAGTACTATAGTTGCAGTTGAAAGATTTTTGCTGCAAAACATTGTACTTCGACTTTTCATCATGTGCAGTGAGATCTGAGTATGGAAAAACTTAAGTAATTTACAACGAAATATGTAAGCTTTTAAGATTGCTTTTGGTTAGGGAGTATACTTACATGTGGACTTCCTCCATCGTGCATACATGCCATTTATGTTGGCCAACTATGCCGTATAATTTCTTGAACCTAGCTAAGTAGCAATTATTTCACATCATGTATGTCAAAATCTAGTTGGAAAGATACACACACACACACACACACACACACACACACACACACAACCCACCACAATCTTGTAAAAGCTTATTTATTCTTTAATTTTTTTTCGATTTTATTTTCCACCGGATTTGTTCATTACCCTGATTTTTATTATGCTGTAGGTGGACCCATCAGGTTCATACTTTTCATGGAAAGCTTCTGCTATGGGGAAAAATGTTTCTAATGCAAAAACATTTCTTGAGAAAAGGCAAGTTGCGGTCGGCAATTTTAAGAAACTTTTTTTCTGGTTGATGTTTCCATTTGTATAAATTTCTGAACTAAAATAAATTGCTTCAGGTTGAGACTAATAAATAAGCAACAACGTTCTTGTAACCTGCATTATACTTTTAATTCTGAACCAAAGTTGGAATTTGGGGGACGATATCATTTAAGTAGATTGGATAATCTTTGATTCTCAAGAATGTTCTTCATTCTATTTTATAAATCTCCATTATTCCTGTATTGGCAAGTGTAATAATCAGAATGCACAAATCAGTTATTTTATTAGTTCCGTTTTCTTTCTTTATACTGGACTTCAGTTCATTGTTTGCTTTGAATTTATGTTAAGATTCATGTGATTATTTATTCTAGGTACACTGAGGACATGGAACTTGACGATGCTGTCCACACTGCAATATTGACCCTGAAAGAAGGGTAGGAATTTTATCTCTCAGTTCATATAATATTTTTGTTTTTCTTCCTAAATGAAACAACTTAGATAATTACGAAGGTTCTCATTTCTCATCTGCAACCAAATGGGTTTACGCTACTCAATTATGACTCATTATTATACATTTAAGGTCTATTCAATTGTTCCGTACCATACTTGTGTCACCTATCAAAGGCGGTGGTTGTAATGTTAAAAGGACAAAAGAGCTGTCGCTTGTCTCTTGTTTGACAACTCTCAAGCTTATGGGCCTCTGACATAGTGTTCGGCACAGCTATACTCTCTTGTTCTATTATGCAAATATGAGTTAGTTTTTTGTTGAGCTTTCGTTGTGCATCTGGTTTTAGATTTGAAGGACAAATTTCTGGCAAAAACATTGAGATTGGCATAATTGGTACTGACAAAAAATTCAGGCAAGTTTCCTGTACAACCTGATTATGCTTATATGGTTTTGCCGTTATTATGTACACTATTTCTATATTTCTTGGTTTGTTGTTGTTCTTGTTTTTCCTGCTAAAATTTGGCAGATTGAAAAGTAACTTGATGTAAGCAAAGCTGAGCTGATCTTTACCAGCTTTGTATTAAGAGGAGTGCATTTTAACTTAGTTTCAGCTGTGGGATGAAATGAGGGTTAAATTAAATCTGGCTCACTTAGTAACATACTAACATCCAAGTGGCAGTCAAGCCTGGACCCAAGATCTATCTACCGACTTACATGCATAGATGCAGAGATGTTTTAAACTTTTTATGTAAATGCACAACTGAAAACTGCATAATGTAAGTTATAGCATTCCGATTCTGACATATCTAAGAATACATGAAATGCACAAAATATTTTCAGCAAGCAGATTTTGACTGACAAAAACAAAAAAGAAAAGAAATGCGGAAGTAACCATACTAGTTTATTTAGATTTATTCTTTTTAATTGTTGATAGGATAGTTTTACAATTATAACTACTAGGTTTTATTTGCTTTGATTGGGAAGTAGCTGTTTCATCCTTTGGCTGGCATGCGTGAGCTTCTGTTATTTATTTAAAAAAAATTGTGATCGTCTTGTTGCAGAGTTCTTACACCAGCTGAAATTGAAGATTACTTGGCCGAAGTGGAGTAGTTTGAGAAAGAAGAAGAGAAGTGGAGTAGTTTGAGAAAGAAGAAGAAAAGTTGAGCAACCAGACTCACGCTTTTGTAGTTTGGGGGTTTTGTAGCCCCCTGCTTTGTTGTGCTACCAAGAAACGCTTTGGGGTTTTCTTTGTTTTGTGAAATGCTGTTCAACCTAATTAGTCACTTGCTTCTAATGATAATACCTGCTTGTGGGGCTTAGGCTTTTGTTCTATAATTGCAAGCTTCCAATAGGCATCAACATCACTTACTGGATGAGATCTCTTTAATGAGAGTGCATGGTGTTAACTGAGCATTTTTTCTTTTGTGAAACTTTCTTGTCAATCCAGTAGCCAGGAATTTGTTGCAGTTTAATGCCAAAAAACTTAGAAAGGACCAAAATCCAATAGTCACACCGGAATGAAGTATTTGCAAGTTTAATTTCTCAACGAAAAGAATTGGCCTGAATTGAAATCTGTATCGCATCAAATTGAAGAGCACAAAACTGTTGGGGCGCGAATTAGCTTGATGAAATTGTATTTTGAGTGATGCTAAATGAACATTAAAATTAATTGAGTACACCTTATGATCTAAGTACACTTTAACATTTAAATCAAAATGTAAAATTAATGAAGTACACTCTAACATTTAAATCAAAATGTAAAATTAACAAAGTACACCCTATTTAACTACCGCACAGGACCCACTAGTGTAGTGGTTTGGAGTATTTACTCCCTCAGGCAAGGTCCTGGGTTCGAGTCCTAGCATCCGTGTTGTGTGTGTGAGTTTAATATGCTATCGCCCCTTTCAATAGGAAAGGACCTCAAAAAAAAAAAAAAAAAAAAACTACCAAAAATATCCTTGGTACACCCTAATACACTAATATCACATCTAATTTGCCACATCATATTTTAATTTCTTCTAAAGCTTTTGTTCTTCACAATTTTTTTTTTCCGAACTTTTGTTCTTCACATTAAAATGTGTCAATTTGAACAAATTTGGGTTTTTATTTGTTCTGCAAATTCCTCCTTCTTCTTCTTCTTCTTTTTTTTTTTTTTTTTTTTTTCTTAATGGGGTTTTTTTTGATTTAGTCTTCAAAAAAATGAATTTGTTCAAACTGGTTCGACAACACGCCATATGGGTCTAATAGCTACTGCAAACTTGATTAAAATGAAAAATTGAAAACTAATTCCCAAATGCCTTCTTTAACCTTCATGTCTAATGGAGGAGTTGTTGGGCAGCAATGGAGGGCTGTTGGTTGGCAAAGGAAGGGGCAAGCGAACAAACATTCAATGACACCTCTTTGCACTACCGCCAATGATCATTGCGTTGTTTGCCCTTCGGCATCAAGCAAAAACGAAAATTTCTCTACGTTTGATTAGGGTTGGATATGGTGAGTAAGGTGTACTTATTAAAATTATATTTGTTTCACAATTCAATATATCTTTTTTGGTCATTTTATATTAGGGTAAATTAGTAATTCAATAAATAGTTTGATAATAGGGTGCACTCAGTTAATTTTAGAATTTATTTAGCAGCACTCATTAAAAAATTACTTCAGATTTCAGAGAAAGTACAGAGATACAGTACAAAAAAATTCAAAACGTTCATGCTATACCCTAAACCCTAACCAGTAATCCCAATGGAAGTTAGATCATTGTGGTTTCAAACCTATCCTATGCTCAGTACCAAAGCAACAATGATCCGTTGACTCAGTACTGTGTTTTTTAGCTTCTTAAATATCTTCCTCACCAGTAATCAGAACAAGAACACTTGCCGTCACTGAAATGGTGAAACCGGTAAGGATCTCTCAGTATGATTTTCCGCCCAACTGCTGCACTAACATGCTTGTAGACAGAATGACAATCACCACATACACGAAGATTCTTGAAAACCTTAACAGGTGAACCTTTTGGAGTATTGATCAATCCGAAAGCAAGGGCAATTCTCTCACTATGGTTCCAAAGATTATGCTCCTTCTGTTCTTCATCTGTATCCTGCAGTGCATAGCTTGTATCAGGAACATAACCTGCTTCTCTAATCATCTTCATAAGCTCTCCCAACTTGGCATAAATCTGCCCTGTCTGTGGATGGGATTGCTCTCCCATCCCAAATTTATTCACCTCAGTTTTCAACTTGACCCAACTGCATGCAGGCTTCTTCATTATGTTTCTCGATCCCATCTGCCTCCTTACATTCTCTACTTCCTCCCATCTACCGGTAGTTGCACAGACATTTGACAAAAGAACATAAGCCGAATCATCTGATGGATCTAACTCCAGAAGATGTTCTGCCGCTTTCCTCCCTAGCTCTACATTACGATGGATTTTACATGCAGCCAACAAGCTCCGCCACACAAGGTCATTTGGCTGGACAACCATTCCTTTTATGAAATTTTCAGCTTCAGCAAGCCTTCCTGATCGTCCAAGAAGATCAATTATGCACACACAATGCTCTATTCCTGGTGGGACACCAAACTCTGTGGTCATTGCATAATAGTATGCAAGACCATCATCCACCAGACCCCCATGACTGCAAGCAGACAGAAGTGAAACAAAGGTGACATGGTCAGGTTTTGTACCAAGATTTAGCATTTCATGAAAAGCTTCCCTAGCCTTCTGGAAACACCCATGTTTGGCAAAAGATGATATCAAAATGTTCCATGATAATCGTGATCTTTTGGTTGGTGAGGGAAGTAATTTCAAAACATCCTCCATCTCCCCACATTTTCCATACATATCCATGGCAGCATTTGTAACATAATGGTCCGAGTCAAAACCAAGCTTAACTACCAGGCCATGAAGCTGCTGGCCTTCATCCAACATAGCCAGGTCAGCACTAACAGAAAGTGCCACTGAAAAGCTGAACTGATCTAAGTCTACTCCAGCTTTCTTCATCATCACAAGAAGTTTCAAAGCTTTCTCTAAGCCATGATTAGCATTTGCAGCAATGATTGCATTCCATGCAATGGAGTTCTTAAAATCTAATCCATTGAATATGGAATTACTTGAATTCAAATCACCACACTTAGCATACATTGTTATAAGGGTACTCTGAACATGCTTGTCTGACTCAAATCCTGTTAGAACTATATGCGCATGGAAGGGCATTCCATGTTTTAGTAAATCACCAGGAGTCATAAAACCACCAAGAACATTGATTATTGTGATGTAGTTTGCTGGAGTTCCTTCTTCTCTCATTAATTTAAAAGCTTTTATCACCTCATTTGGATCTTTGCTCTCGGCATAACCACCAATAAGGGCATTCCAAGTAACTTCATCTCGCTTGGGCATTATTTGCAATACCTTTTCAGCTTCAACCATCATACTAAACTTTCCGTACATGGTAACTAGTGCATTGCCAATTATCACATTGTCTTGTAGGTCTGTAAGGACTGCAATAGCATGAAGAATTTTGCCTTGAATGAGAAATTCAGGGTTCGGACAGGCAGATAGTGCACTTGTTAAAGTCACATAATTTACTGGTTTTCTCATCCGAAGCATTTTAGCAAAAAGTTTCAAGGCTTTTTGGCACTCCTCATTCTGAACATAGCATGCTAACATAGAGTTCCATGAGATTATATCCTTCTCTGTCATTCTTTGGAAAACTAACTCAGCATCTTCTGATCTTCCAGCTTCAGAATACATACTTATAAGAGTATTGCCAACACAAACATTTGATTCCAGCCCAAATTTTACTACTAGTCCATGAATTCCACTGCCCCACTTCAGTTTATCAGTGGAACCACAGACTGTCAACAATGATGAAAGTGTTGTGGAATTCACCTCTTTATTAACATGCCGCATATAGTGAAAACACCTTAATGATTCTTCACAAAGCCCATTTTGCGCACTTGCAGAAATAATTGAATTCCATGAGATTATGTCACGTTCACCCATGTGATCAAAGACATAGAAGGCCTCGTCCACATTACCACAGCCACCATACATGGATATGAGGGAGTTTGCCACAGAGACACTATTCTCTAGTCCAAGTTTCATAACATGTCCAAGAACTTGGTGACCCAATAGCTCATCCTCCAGCATCCCACAAGTACTAATGACTATAGCAAATGTGTTATCATTGCAACATACTCCTTCAAGTCTCATACGCTTATATATACTCATAACTTCTCCCAAATCTCCATTATTTGAATGTCCAACAATCAAAGAAGTCCAAGTAACCACATTCTTATCCGGCATCTCCTCAAAGAGCTTCCGGGATTTAGACACAAGACCATAGGTGCCATAAAAGTGCAAAAGCGAAGTACCAACAAAGACATCACATAACAAACCAATTTTAACTACAAAAGCATGAACTTGCAATCCTTCATTAAACATACAAGCCGACTTATCACACGCAGTTATCAAACTAGCAATGACAAAACCACTTGGCTTATACCCGCGGCCAATCATTCCAGAAAAAAATCCAATCGATTCGGGGTACAAACCTACTCGTACATAACCCGACATCATCGTGTTCCAAGAAGCTTCATTTCTCTCCGGAATATTATCAAATATATAGCGCGCATACCCTATACGACCAAACTTAGAGTACATATTTACCAAAGTATTCGAACTGAATACACCGAGAGGCACGAACCCCTTGATGCATAATGCATGCAATGCTCTGCCGAATATTTCTTTGGTGATTTCCGAGAAACCCTTTCGAGCAAAGCATGAGATTTCTGCGTTGGGGTGGTTTGATAGGTGGGGCTGAATGCCACAGTTTGTGGATTCTTCTAGGCATGGGAGAGAGATGGGTTTTGGGTTTAGGTAGCTTCTGCGTGTAAAACTGGGCAAATATGCAGCTGGCTGTGGAAGCTCAAGTTTGAGAGCTGGGAATTTTTTGCAGGAACTAGCCAGCTCTGCTTCTTGCTTCTTCAGGCTTCCACTCAGCGAAAAATTTCTCGCATTATGGGTCCTGCTTGTGAGCGAGCGAGACACTTCAGATTTCTTTTCTTTTTTCTTTTTCTTTTCTTGTGTGATTATTGGGCCTGAGGGTATAGTTGTTTAAGCCCATTGATGAAGCTATTGGCTCAGCCCCAATTGTTTTCAGCCCAACCAAATTTTAATACCAATTATAGCCATAATAAAATAACATTAAGTTCACAATGAAAGACAATTTCTTGATGGGAAAAAAGGGAAGGAAAGATAAATTCATTTAGATTTGGACCAAAGAGAAATATTGCTCGTTTGAGACTGCTTTTGTATAAAGTTGTCATGTTCATAATCACTTTTCGTAAATCAAAACACATGAAAATATTTATTAAAAATTAAGTGCCTTTTGAAAATAAGCACCTATGAAGTAAAACATAAGAGTAGTGGTCTCGCAAAGGACTCACTAGTAGAGTAATTTGGAGTATTTCCTCTCTTAGGTAAGGTCTTGGGTTCGAATTCTAGCATCCGTATTGTATGTGTGAGTTTAATATGTTAGGGGAGTGCTGGGGAGTGCTAGCAACCTTCTCTCTAACTTTCTCTTTTGGACCTTCTCCATTCTTCTCATGACAAGTGTCACTTTCCTTAAACTAAAAACAATGTCATTAATACATCACATAAACTAGTTTTTATTTTCTTATTTAATTTTTTCAAAGAGAACGCGTGTTTTGTTAAAAACAAAATAAAGATGATAACAATGTCATGAAACAAACTTTATTTTTATTTTAAAAAAAATGACGTTTTTCTTTTTTATTTTTTTTTATTTTTTATTTTTTTATAAACAATATGCTAAAGAAGTTATAACAAAATTTGAATAAATTGAAGGAAATATAAAAGCCAATACATTTTAAAAGGGTAAACTTGGAAAACAAAAACTAAATTGTGTGATGCATTAATGTCATTGTTTTAAGTGTATGAAAAATGACACTTGTCATAAAGAGAAGGGAGAAGGTCCAAAAGAGAAGGTTAGAGAGAAGGTTGCTAGCATTCCTCAATATGTTATCGCTCCTTTCAGGTTTGAACCCACAAAGCACTTCGGTAGTGTGTAAAAATCTCATTCCCTTATTATTTAGACTATCCTTCATTTTAAAAAATAAAAGAGAAATGCAAGTTTTTCGGCTAAATGCTATTAAAAGCGTCTTCAGTTATCTTGATTTTTCAAAACGAAATAACTTTTTTATTTATTTATTTCTTTTTTGAACTATAGACTGAAATAAAATTAAAGCCAAATGACAGTGACAAAAGTGTAATTAATTCCAAAATTGATCTTCATGTTGTCTTTTACCGCCTTAAACCCTTACACAGACTGAAAAACAAAAAACAATACAATAGAAACAAACAAACACAGAAAAACCCTAACCGCGGAAGCCGACGACCCGAACTTCTCGCGCCACAGAGACTAAGCTTCTGCTTCAGGTACTCTATCTGAAACTCAAACCCTAAACGTATCTATTCATTATCGTCATCCCTTCCCTATGATGAGCAATTGATCTTAATACGCGGCCGTTTCCTCTGCTCAGCAAAATCAGGACTTGAGGGAATGGCCACCGACGAAGAGAAGCAGACGACGACGTTTAAGACTTTGGGTATATGCGACGAATTGGTGGATGCATGTCAAAAATTGGGCTGGACAGTCCCTACCCCAATTCAAGTCGAATCCATGCCTTCAGCCCTTGATGGTTCGTTCACTCTCTCATACTTTTGTATCTCTTTGCTTTCACATTTCTTATTTTTCAAATATTTATTAACTTTTTGCCCAATTGGATTTTTGTGTAAAAGGAAAAGACTTGATCGCACTTGCACAAACTGGTTCGGGTAAAACTGGAGCCTTTGCGCTACCAATATTGCAAGAGTTAATAAATTCTCCACAAGCATTTTTTGCTTGCGTTCTGTCCCCGACAAGGTTGGATACTTAAATTAGATTAAATGTTACGAGGAAGCTGTATGATGCATCGGATTGTTATATATTTTGACATTTATAACTGTATCTTACCATTGACTTGGGTATGTTGCAGAGAGCTTGCAATTCAGATTGCTGAGCAGTTTCAAGCTTTAGGCTCAGAGATTGGTGTCAAGTGTGCAGTGGTGAGCATTTGACCTATTTAGTTTGCTAGTTTGGCATAGTGTACATTACCAATTGTATGAGATTTGCCAAACTAAATAGACAGCATAGTTGAGGAAAATGATGTGTAGTTTGTAAAGTACAAACTACTGAAATTATGTTCAGAGCTCTTTTCTGTTGTTTCATACAGGCTTAAATTATATTTAGTGGCTAATTCTTATCGGGGTGTGCAATTTTTGAACAATGTATAATTTATCTCTTGGTGTTTTGTATTAAGTCTATAAAGTAAACAGGAGTTAATCATTCTTTAGAGCTTTTAAAGATGAGATTCTGAAGTAGTTGGATTGAAGCTTCTCATTGATTAACTTTCTTAAACATTTTTTGTGCTACTTAATTTTGATTAGCTAGTTGGAGGAGTTGACATGGTGCAACAATCTATTAATCTTGCAAAGCGGCCACATGTTGTTGTAAGTTTTTATTTTAGTGGCACGGCAGCCTTCGTGATTTATGTGAATCTTTGTGTAAATATTCAAAAATTGACAACTTATGTTTTGATTTGTTATCTTTTTTTCCCCTCTTGCAGGTTGCAACACCTGGACGCCTCATGGATCATCTATCGAACACAAAAGGATTTTCTCTTCGCTCATTGAAATATTTGGTATGATCTGCTTATTTTAATATGTTATCTTTTCAATTTTTCCTGTGTATAAAAACTTACAAATGAATTAGATGGTATGGTCATATACAATGTAGACCACTACATGCACTTGTAAGCAGAGGTCAATAGAGACTAACAGAGGATGAAATAATGAAAAGATCTTTAAAGAATAATTAGATTTAATAAAAGACACGTCATGCAGATATTTCTATATAGTATTAGTGGCTACTTCAATTGTTTAATTTATAACAAGCATTGTCTGTCTTACATTTTGTCAGACTTTTTCTTGCATCTTCTTTCTTGTTCAGTTAGACTAGCGATATTAGCTTATATGATTACCTTAAAAGAATTTGTATTTGCTTGTGATATGATCTCAAATGTCTCATGTCTGAGACCTGGCTAGATATACTAAGAGGCCTCTTATATCCAATGGAGCAGGTTTTAGATGAGGCTGACAGGTTGCTTAACGAGGACTTTGAGAAATCAATTGATGAAATCCTGAATGTCATCCCTCGTGATCGGAGAACGTACTTATTTTCTGCTACCATGACTAAAAAGGTATATGTTCAATTATTTCAATGCATCTACATTTTTTTTCTTTGTATTTGTGCTTTTATTTTCATCTCGTACCATGGTTTGGTGCATATTAAATACCATAAAGTGGCATGCTGATTGGACATGTGTGGCTTGGTTTCTATTTTTTTTTTACCAAAAAGCTTTCGATTTTAGAAGTGTTTGTATAAGGTGAAATATGCTACCAAAATTTTAAATTATGGGACACTGTTGAAATTGATATTTTCATGAAAAAAAAACAGAGATTGAAGTAAGCATGCATGTCATGAAAATGCTTATATGCTGCTGTTACTATTAGGTCCCGAAGCAGCTACAAAAAAGAAAAAAAACTTTTGCCATATTATTTGAGGTTGCATTTCCTACCTGCTCCCAAGCAGAGAAGATATGTGCCTTAGAGAACATATTATGCTGGCAGATGCCAAATGCTTGTAATAGTAAGTTTTGGAGTTGAGCAGCATTAGCAAAAACAGTTAAGAATCTATCCAGTTTCACTCTTCAAAATGCCACCAATTAAATTGTCCTGGTGCTTGGTGATGGTGTTGGACTGCGACACCTAGGAAAATTATACTGTATATGCACAGCTGGATCCTATATAAGAGAGGCTTTCCAAATCTAAAACACACACACACATATATACAGAAATTCTCCTACGCGGACATCCGGATAAGAGAATAACTATATATATATATAGAGAAAGCTTCCATTGAGGGATCCCTCAAATAAGCTTATTTGAGGCACACCCTTGTAGGGCATACTCCACATTGTATTTCACTAATCCAAACCATCTATTTTGTAGATATTCATTCAAAGATCATCTCTATAAAAAATCACTTAAATCCAATATCAAAAGACCACTCAATTAAATTAATGAAATTTTTGTACTTTCTTGAAGCACTGTGTGCATTGATTTTGTAGGACACAATTAGATATCTAAACGGTTTCCGATTTGTCTAATTTTTTGCAAGGATGATCTATGAATGAAGTCCTAAAAAATAGATGGTTTGGATCGTTGAAAAAAAAATCGTAGAGTACCCTAAAGGGTATCCTTCAAATAAAATTATTTGAGGGATCCCTCAATAGAAGGGGACTGATATATATATATATGATAATTTTTCATCAGTTAACAGAGTTGTGCTTGTAACGTTGCAGGTCAAAAAGCTGCAACGGGCTTGTTTAAGGAACCCTGTGAAGGTATGATGAAAGAGTTTGCTGCACAATGTTCATTCTCCACAATTCTTTCCTAAATTTTAACAACCTCTTTCTTTTTTTTTTCTTTTTTTTTCTTCACTTATCTCAGATTGAAGTAGCATCAAAATATTCTACTGTTGACACACTGAATCAGCAGTATCGTTTTCTGCCGGCTAAGTACAAGGTCTTGTTATTTTTTCTACTCGTATAATTTTAACCTTTGGTTATGCCTCTACTCATTTTGATATTATGTACATGTTCTGCTGTTTATGAATCATACGTCAAAGTATATTATGGTTAAGACTGCTGCTAATAATAGTTGCCAATATAATACACAAAGATGAACTATCACTCTTAACAGGAGATTAGGAAAAAAGCATCGTTAGATTATACTTTGAGGCCATAGAGCAGCTTCGAAAACATCTTTTTTAATTGCTTTTAGCTTTAATTTTGGTGGTTGGTGAACCCAGATCCAAGAACTTTTGTTTTCCCTTGTCTAGTGTGTGTACTTGAAAAGAAATGCCTAAAATTCTGATTCATGATTTCTTTACACATTTATTTATGGCTCGCAAAGCACCTGATGTTATGCCTTTGCCTCTTAAAAGATTTGTCTATGTTAGAATAGGATTATAGATTAAAAAATGTCGAAGACCAATGAATTTACCTCTGATCATATGAGCTCCTGAATTGTTTTATTTATTTCGTGGACATCCTGGAGTGAAGGTAAGATAAAACTTGTGTGTTTAGAGAGTTGGAAGGCATAGGTGACATAGTACGACTACACATGAAATGACAGATGTTGCAGTGGTGCCAAAATAGTTGGCAAGAGTCTTTTAAATATTTTAATATATAAAATGCAATATAAGTGAGATGTAGCAATATTCTGGACACAGAGTGAAGATATAATCATGGCATGCATGCTTTCCTTCCCTGATGTTCCTGTCATTTTATGGCTCAGTTTGTCTCCCTTGGATATATTTTCACAATGATTGTCCTTGCAGGAATGCTATCTTGTATATATTCTGACCGAGAAGTGTCAGTGTACAACAATGGTATTTACTCGTACATGTGATGCAACACAGCTTTTGGCTTTGATGCTTCGAAATCTTGGCATAAGGGCCATCCCAATTAGCGGTCATATGACCCAGGTATATAACATATAATAACATTAATTTTTAGAGCTTTTTTTCAAGTTTGCTTTATTCGTTGCAACCATGTTATTCATTGATATTCCAGAATTTCTCTAACTTTGTTCGTGGATTGTTTCTGGCAGTCAAAAAGGCTTGGCGCCTTAAATATGTTTAAAGCTGGAGAGTGTAATGTACTTATTTGCACTGATGTGGCCAGTAGAGGATTGGATATTCCATCAGTAGATATGGTTATTAATTATGACATCCCCACAAATTCAAAGGTTAGGCTTGCTATTGTTTAACCTGGTGTAGGGCTTGTTGTTCGCAGTTTACATCAAAGTTAGCCATTCATCTTGTTTTCAGATGTTAATATATCTTTTGTTATTTAGTTGAGTTGATGCTGTTTAGCCCCTAGTCTTATTATTGAGCTACATGTTGCAACGTGTTACCTGTGACTCAGGAAAAATATGGATTCTCCTATAATACCAAGCCACTAAATTTGTCCTTAAATTGGTAAGGGTAACACCTTTTTATTGCACTCAAATGAAGAACTTCACTAGTTCATTACTACAGCTGACCATTTTGGATATTGAATGGGTGCCATTGCCCCCACCCGACCCTCTACTCTATGTATCTAATGCTTTTAGTGTGTTGGGGAAATCATGTGTACTCGAAAACCTGCAAGCTTATCTAATTCAAAGGGAATAAGAAGAAAAATAATGTATTTAATAATGTATAGACAATATACTGTCGTACAACTGTATTTTTCTTGTTTCTGTATGCCCTCGTTTGCTAACTACAAGTGAATCACAGGATTATATCCATCGAGTAGGAAGAACTGCTCGTGCTGGACGATATGGGGTTGCAATCTCTCTTGTGAATCAGTACGAGTTGGAGTGGTATATACAGATAGAGAAGCTTATTGGTAGGCTATAGTAGTTTCCCATGTTTGTCTGTTTGAGATACTAAAATAGTGTGTTTTGGATGCTTACAAATTTGTCAATGTCCAGACAAAAAGTTACCCGAATTCCCCGCTGAAGAAGATGAAGTCCTGCTATTGTTTGAACGTGTCAAAGAGGCCAAAAGACTGGCTCTGCAGGTAATGTTCTTCTTAAGTTGGTGTTGTTTTCTATCTTTTGTTTACTTGCCGGTGTATCAAGAAGTTTGGTTCCATTATGGTTAACGTGATCTACACTTCGACTTTACCAGAAAATTAAAGACGGTGGAGGCAAGAAGAGGAAGGGTGAAAAGTACGGTGAGGAGGAGGATATTGAGAAGTATTTTGGTCACAAGGGTGGAAAGTCCAAGAAGTTTAAAGCAAGATGAGATTGGCTCCACTCCTCTGCTAACTTTTGCTAATGAATTCTCATTTCTGTAATTTATACCGAGCGAAGAACTTGTTCTATCTTCCCTGTTGTTCGGAAGAGTGGAAAACATTTTTGAAAGCGTTTTTTTCTTACTATTTATAAAATTATCAATTTTTTAAATGTTTGATATTCTTTTTTTATTCGGTCTGGTCTATGCTCAGCCCCCTCTTCTAAACTTTCCACCCGTTGAGAGAAATTAACTATGGGTCAAGGCTTGTAGACGTGCTTAATCAAGTTGGCAAAGTGGATGTGCTCCACACTCTCCACTTGAGTTCGAATTTTCCTCTCCGTAGTTTAGATTAGATTGAAGTAGAATCCCTCTATATATTTTAAAAAATAAAAAAAAACCGTGTCTCTTATCATTTAATTCCATAATGACGTGAGAAAAATAATTTATCAATTTATTTTCCAGTTTATACAAATAAAATTTTGTTAAGTAAAATTTATTTTCCACATTTTCGACCGTGCAGCCACCCATCTTGTTATCTATGTAATTGATACTGGGACTGCTGATCCTTGATTCTTAAGGATGATCTTTATTCTATTCTTAAGAATGATTTCATTCTATTTAATGTATCTCCTTAATTATTCATGTATTAGCATGTGTAATTAGCAGCATGCCATGCACCAATATATCTGCTTTGAATTTATGTTAAAATTCATGTGATTATTTCTTCTAGGTACACTGAGGACATGAAACTTGATGATGTTGTCGACAGCAATGTTGATGCTGAAAGAAGGGGATAAAATTAGATTGGCATAAGGTAGGGGAACAAAAGTTTGTGACCATAACCATACAAATTCGAAACCTATGACCTAGCACGAACTTCCCCATCCTTTTTATCTTTTTTTATTTTTTCCTAGATTGAACCAACTTCACACTTGCCTAATTGCTAAAGGTCCGAGTAGGTTTTGGACTCAGGTCTAGGTTGATTTTAAGACGGATCAGATTGGAATAAGGGGATTCCAATACGAATTTAAAATTTTTGGAATGAAAATTATTTTTTAATTATGTTCAAATTTCGAAATTTTAACATCCATTTCAATTAAAAAAACTCCAAATTTTTGGAAAATTTTCAAAACTTATATATATATTGGAAAATAGTTGAAAACAACAATTTAAAAAGTTAAAAATGGTTAAAAATTGAAAACTCATACGAAAAGCTTGAAAAACTATTATATGCTATTATTTAGATGTTATCATTTATTTAATAAGTCGTCTGTGTCTATTTGGTCATCAAATTATAATTAGTTCAACGTTGAATTAGTCACGTGTAGTCTAAACTTGAAACCCCAATATATTTTGGAACTTGGAATTTTCGGAATCTTGAGATACATTCCAATTCCAATTCAAATTTTTTTTTTTTTTTTTGACATTTTCAGATATTGAAATTAATTTGGACTTGCCAAATTTTTTTTTTTTTCTTTTTTTGGGGTAAGAATCAGATTGTCCAATCCTACTTGCAATCCCACATAGGTCTTTTGTAGGCTGAGAAATTGAAATGGGTTGATCATGAGAGAAGAAAAAGGAAGGCCTAATAGATAAGCACACTTATCAATCTCCAATTATGTTTTGTTTTGGGAGTTTGCAAAGGCCCATGAAAATTACACGTGAGTCGTGAAATAACGAGGTTGGCGAGCTACTTATCATTTAAAGACACAAGAAGAGGAAAAACATAGCTGAGACAAACAGAGCCTAACCTAATAAATTTGAAGATCGTCCAACTTGGAGCGATTAAAGAGCCCAAAACAAAGAATATAATGATGTGTTTACTAATTAGGAATTGGAATTCTCATCAAGAATTGAATTTCATTTATGGAGGATTCATGTGTTTATTTCACATCAAAAAATTGAAAATAAGTGGAGTCCAAATAAAATTAGGAATTGAATTCCTGATTTTGAAGAAATTCAATTTTTGGGTGGGATGTGCTATGAATTCATATTTTTTACTCATTATATCCTCACAATTTTTAAAATTCTAAATTTGTCATCTACTTTAACCTAACAACGAGGACATTTTAGTAATTAGTATCACTCATATCCTAATTCCATATGATTTAGTATACAACTTCAATATGAATTCGAAATCTAACTTCTCTCAATCCATATGGTTTAGTAAATAACTTCAATAGGAATTTAGAATCTAAATTCTCATCAATCCAACTCCTCTTCAATTCAATTTATCTTTAATTTAATTCCTCATAATCTAATTACGGATTACTCAACATGCCATATATGAAACCCCAATTCTGACCCTGCAGTCTTCGGAATCCTGAAGGTTAGAAATGACATTATATATTGTCCACTATTCACGAGTTGACCCCAACGTCTATTGTCTTATTCGAAAATATTTGCCAACTGGTGCTTTTGCAATTAAACTTTAGACGCTCCATGCCACGTGTGCTACTCTTACTCTTGTAAATAATACAAGTTCAGAGGATACAAGGAAACTACGGTGAGGAGGCGGATATTGACAGTACTTAGGGAGAGAAGATAGAGAGAAAGGGAGAAAATAAACTAATTCAATTTTAAATCAGAAACTTTGCATGAACCCAAATTAATAGTTGACAACATGCACAAGCGTAATAATAATTTTTTTCATTTTTTTGAAAAATGACTAGTAAGCTAATTTCATTCACTACTTCTCATGGAGTAAATGTGCCCATACAGACGTCTCAATGGAAGCCCTAAACAAATTCAACCCTCTCTCCACCCAGTGAGAGATTAACTACAAAATTTTTATGTTACAATTAGAGTTCCCTAAATCTTGGCTCCTTTGCAGTCCCGCACAGATTCTTCACGCAGAAACGAAGGTCGATTTCAGCGTGTGAGGGGAAGGTGGGCCAAAAAACTGCCCCTGCATCTGCAAAGGGCAAAGTCCAATCTCCCAATTCCAATACCGTCTGCTTCGTAATCCACGTGTGATGGGAGTAAAAAGTTTATAATCCCAAATTTGAAGATTAGTTTTCCACCCATCGTAACTTCTTTAAAGAGGGAGCTCGGCCTGGACACAAAACTTGTGGTTCCAGCTCTCAGATTTAGCTTACCCAATGTCAATATATTCTGGCAACAGTTCATCATCAAGGTCTCCAATCAAGCCAGGAACATATTCATGTGGGAGAACTCCAAAGTCCTCCGTTTCCAACAAAGACTCGTCAATGTAAGAAAAAGAATTGTCTTCCAAATCATCAATTCCAACATCCTCGCTGACAGGCATGTTCAGGTCAAACCTTGGAATGGGATTCATGGGTGCAGCCATTGGCAAAGGTTGAAATACCTGCTCAGTAATAAAGCTACGCATCTCACCATGCTCTACTGAACTTTTTCTGATCTTCGATTTGGAAGGTCTAACTGAATCAGAGAAGACAAGTTTGTGCTTTCCCGTGGTCGGTGGCTTTGACACTGACCGAGACCTGATATCATTTGTTGGGAATGCAGATGCAGCCCACCCCATGGTATCTTCAATGCAAGTTCTTGTTGCAGTCCTGAAAGTAGACAGAACTCTTATTAGCAACCTTCCAATACCCAAATCGCCAAACTAAGAATTTGTTCAGACATCTACATGAAAAAGGTTTATTTTTCATATACCAATTGTTCTGGATTCATGTTGCAAGAGACCTTACCTGAAACGGTTCTCAGCTAAATTTACATCACAGGAATCTTCGCACTGATCATTGCTGGAGTTTCGAAGATGATGATCTTCTGTAGCTTGACTTAACAAGGGCAAAGGGTCTGAATCGGATACTGATAAATTTATAACAGATGGCAATGCATCCGTGAAGTCATCTTTCTCTCCCTGAAATTCCAAAGTTATATCCAACCGCTCTGCATCCATTGCTGAATCTTTCCCCAGGTTGGGACGAAAGACTCTGCCATCCTCCTGCCTGCTGCTGGCATCATTAAGTGCAGCAGCTATCAACTTGGTACCGTGCCCAAAAGTGCTCAACTTCATTCTTTCTGTACGTTCCTTCATGGAAGTCTGAGAAATTTGGTTAGAGGAACTAAAAAAGCTTCCACCAGAATATAGACCATTCCAGGATGATGGGAGATTTTTTCGGCGATCTTTGCGAGATGTCACCTTCCAGACAGATGAAAGCAGGGCGGTGAAGTGTTTCTGAATGACAAACTCTCTATTGGGCTGCTCAGCAGCAACATTTAATAACATTCGAATATTATCCTGGCATACAAGAAAGATGATGAGTCGTTCAATAAATGTTAACTGCACCAACTACAATTCACAATAGCTAAGTGATAAAAGTGTTTATGAGATTGATGAAACATATGCAGTTCTGAAAAAATAAAACACCATTTGTACCTCTGTTACTCTTAGAAGAGCCTTTCCAGATCCTATATTATTAACTTTTTCATAATTAGGATTGTCCGGTGTAGACAAAACATATCTTTGGATGAGTTCCCTAAATCTCTCACAGCAATGGACAGGATGGCGATATCTTCCCCTATAAAACCCACCAGCAGTCATTCCATAAAGTATGTCACTAACCAAGCTCCAATAAGGACCATACTCATGTACAACAGCACACAATATCGCATCCTCTTGTGACAACCAAAAATCTGGTGGTGGAATACAATCTCTAGACCAAATGTTGCCCTTCTTTAACTTCTCTGGTTTTATCATGAGAACACGCTTTACAGGCATGGAAGTGATAGATATTTTCCCTCCCATCTTGCTTCTACTAACTGGTTTATGCTCAAAATCAACCACACTCTCACTTGGTTTTGACTCTGTAACTTCATCATGCTCCATTGTAGAGAGGTTAGTATCAAAATCCGAAGGACAAATTTCAAGAGTAGATTTCTTGAGTTTCTTTGATTTTTTCTTTGAAGTCTTCTCTTCGCCAAATGGTCTAGATTCAGCCTTCTTACGTTTTCTCTTGACAATTGAACGTGGTGATTCCATATCGGAATAGGTAACCATCTCATAAGAGATGGAGTCTTCATCTATGGACATAGGTTCCACTTGAAGATCTCCTTTCACAAGTTTCAGTTCAGAAGCTAGAGATCGTTTCTTCAGAGATTTAAATTTGGCTTTCTTCGATTTCTTCTTAGGCTTGGGTTTAGGATCACTTGGCATCTCATTCCTGCTATAGCATACAACTGATTAATTACCAAGTCTTCAACATAAAAACACAAAAGTCTCAACAGCTACATTAAGAAATTTCTAAATTAAGTACGGTATTTCAGAACTAAAGTGCTCTCTATTTTCTTCATTTGACTGTTGGATCATTGTAAAACTCGTATCTCTGGAATGCCATTCTATACTACAGTACAGATGCAGCCATCTTGTTTTGTGTGTGTGGGTGGGGGGGAAGAATTCTTGTAGTACATAAATTCAGTGCCAGTTATAAGACTTCCTTTGTCTCAGAGAGAGAGAGATTAATGGGAGGGTTAAATTGCACCAATTACTATCAGGACAAGGGTTTAGATTATCAGCTTACTTCATAGAATCACAATTTTCGTCTGCTTCATCTTCCTTCACCTTGGCTTCATATTCCAGTTCCTCCATCAACTGAAAAAAATAAGTTTATCACACATTATTTTTAAATAACCGAAAAATATGCAACTCAAAGAGTATCCACTGACCTGATGCTGAGTCAAAGCCTCAACCTGCTGACGATATGCCTCAGTTGCAAAATCAGCGTCCCATGCTAAGTAGGAAACAACGAGTTTAGTCTAGAGTTGCAGCATGTACACATGGCAATAATAACAAATTATAAGTTTGAATCTTTCACATTACATCATTGACAATCATGCCCCACATGATTAAAGAACTGATTTACAGATACCAGATACCATATCATGACACTATGTGACACAGTGAAGGGGCAAATTGCAAACAAGAGCTTTACCAAGTGCCATGTGGGTAAAAATTATGAACTTAAAAAAGCAATGAAGAGATTAAGAGGTACTTACTTTCATATACAAGAGGTTCCTCATCTTCATCAATCTCAGCTTCCATTTCCTCCTTGTATTTTTCAATGCGGTCTAGTTCCCATTCCGTCTCCTCAAATCTAACCTGAGATTCCACTGCTGTTTTGTCTATAATTGGGTCCCACAATTCCAGAAAACGAATTGCATACCTATCTATTGGACGTAATTGATTGCCAAATGATGAGATTTCTTGTCCTGCTGCTGCAGCCATCTGTTTGACATCATCCAGCATGTCCACATCATCTTCTCTACAAGCAACAGTAACAGCTCTTTCATCATTAGAATCACTCCCATTCAATGTTATTCCATTTTCTTTGTTTGAAGAGGTCGTCCAGCCACCCTGCTCAACAGGTTCATCAATCTTCATGTCATCCTCATTTACTAATTCATCATCTTCCAATCTCACAATGGCTTCTTCTGTAAATTCTTGATTGTCAACAGCTTCCTCCTGCTCAACTTTCTTTAATGCCATGTAATCGGCTTCATCTTCTGCATGCTTTAGAGCAGCTTCCAGATCAGCATTGGATAGAGAAACCTCAGTTGTGTTGTGATTTTTCTCCTTTTGCGTATTCTTAACAGGAAGTGCCCTATGACCAGAGAAAAGCTCCATAGGATCAAGCTTTTTGAAGAATTCAGTGTTGTATCCCCCACTTTGTATAACTAGATCATCAAGCGCACGCTTCTGATTTGCTTTCTTCAGGATATTTTCTTCAATGGTGCTCTGACTAATCAACCGATAAATATGAACTTCCCGTGTCTGTCCAATACGGTGGCATCGATCTTGAGCTTGTTGGTCCATAGCAGGATTCCAGTCACTATCATAAAAGATAACAGTATCTGCCCCAACTAGGTTTATTCCAACACCCCCACTACGGGTTGACAATATGAAAAGAAAAATTTTGGGATTTGTGTTAAATCGCTGCATTAAAGTCTGCCTCTCCTCAGGCTGAGTGGACCCATCTAAACGCATGTATGTGTAACCATACAGATTGATGAAAGCCTCCAAGATATCCAGCATCTTCGTCATCTGAGTGAATATTAATGCTCTGTGACCTTCTGACTTCAGTTTTCTAAGCAAACCTGCAAGCTCTTGCAACTTACCACAGTCAAACTGTATAAGTCGCCTGTCAGGAAAATATACTTGCCTTCGGACAATTGCAGGTCTGAGTGGTGATAGAAGTGGTGACAAGGTTTCAGTGCATTTCTGCTTATAAACTGGATTCTGAAGCACAGCGCTTCCAGACTTACTGCACCAACATACAGGTGGGGGCGCCCGAGCAGCAGGGATTGCAAACAGAAAACTTTCAACCAGGTCAATCATTTTCTGAAAGCGTTCCACTGGTGAAAGGACGATATCAGCCAGCTTTGAGGAGTACATGTAGGACAAAGGATTAGCCTTGTGAGAGTGAATGTCAAAAACAGGATTTCTTATTGTAACAAGATCCCTTAGGCTTGTTGAGTATATGGGCTTTCTGTTGCACCTCAAGTTATTCCACCATGCAGTAGCTGCAGCATGTTCCTTCGCTTGTCTTAGTCTCTCCTCCATAATTGCCTTATGAACCTCTTCAAAAATATTTGTTCCATGCAACTTCTTGCGATGTTTAAATCCACCAATATATTCAAGGTTAGTCAGTTCAACACGCTCCTTGATTGAACTTGATGGAGTAGCAAGAGCTTTAGCTTCATCACTCTCCCAAGAAGTCATGGTAAAATCTAGATGAGTAAATAAAAACCCCAAACCCCTAAGGTCTACTGCAGAAAAGGGTCCAGGTGAAAGAATTGAACAGACAGAAGAACTCAATTGTGTGTAAATACCAGCCATATCATAGGAACTGACAATCGGACGACCTTCAAATAAGTCGGGATGATTGCATACTTTACGAAGTTGCATTATAATACTTATCATTCCAAAAAAATTTGCACTTGCAAGAGTTGCTTGTGTTTCGGAGCTAGCAATGAAGTCTTCATACAAGTTACGCTGCCTCCTGGAGAGTCTACAGTTTATCACATGCTCATGTTTCATAGGGAGCTGCTTCTCCACGTCTCGTTTTAAACGACGGAGAATGAATGGCCGAAGGACATTATGTAGACGATCTAGAACTTCCTTATTCACTTTTTCTTGCCCCTCAACCATCCCTGATATAGGATTACAGAACCAATCCTTGAATTCCTGATGGGACTGAAATACATGGGGCATCAAGAAATGCATTAGAGACCAAAGTTCCATGAGATCATTCTGCAAAGGAGTACCAGTTAACAAAATGCGGCGTTTGGAATTGAAGTTTAAAAGAGTTTGCCATCTCTGTGACTTCCAATTTTTAATCAGATGGGCTTCATCTAAAATCAAGTATTTCCACTTCTTACGCTTGAAGACTTTTGAATCTTGAATAACCAGTCTGTATGTTGTTATGCATACATGAAATGAATTTGGTTTCAACCAGCCTTGCCTTTTCAATTTGCGCTCTTTTGCACTTCCGAAATAAGTTAAGATTTTGAAAGCTGGACACCATTTGAGAAACTCAGTCTCCCAATTAAGCATAACACTAGTTGGGACCACAATAAGATGAGGACCCCATATTCCCTTTTCACATGCTAGGTGTGCAAGCAAAGCAATTGTCATGATTGTCTTCCCAAGCCCCATCTCGTCGGCTAAAATCCCATTCAGTCTTTTCTCATACATCGTTACAAGCCAATCCAAGCCAATATGCTGATATTCACGTAGAGGGAACTTAAGAAGAAAAGGGAACTTTGTGCGAACTTGGGTTGTGGAGAAGGTGTTTCCAGTTGGTTGTGCAGATCTCGCAGCAGCGGCTGCATCCTCAAGTCTGTTCTCACTGTCCTTTCCTCCTTCTGATATCTTATCTATCCTAGCACTCTGTTCTTCAGTAGGAGAATCAAGAGCCAGTTGGTGCTCACCAGAGTCAACATCTTCATCCATACAAACACCATGTTGCTTTGGTTCAACATCTTCAAGAGATGGAGAATCCACAAATCCCTCTGATAAAGCAGAGGCATATTCAGATTCACCATCTGCAACTTCATCACTGTTTGAATCCTGAAAACAGGTTGATAATTGAACAAAATCATAAGTGATGTGAAGCACTCAACTTATGAGCAGAAGCATACAATAAACCCTACCTTTTTATACCTTGCAAGCAGTTCCTCTAAAGGAACTTCACTCTCCTTTTGTAGTAAGGCAATCTGAAAGATAGCAAAAAACCATAGAAACAACCGACAAACTTTAGACCGAATCTTTTTAAAGTATCTAATCTGGATGTTTCTACCAATATGCCTAAAGTATAAGGGTGCGAAAAAAGGCATGTATAATGGCTTCTCACCTCATCCATGGGATCACTGGTATCTGCTCTTGCCAGTTCCTCCTCCTCTGATAAAGTTGTCTCATCATCCTGCACATGAAATTCAAATCAGTACAACAAAGGCTATTGGAAATTAGCAACATGAATAAAACCTACTGGCAACCAAATTCAACCAATTCAAAACCTATTCCCCACTCAACTAAAACTCAGACTCTATTTATCACAATTTGGCTAGAATAATAATGAACCAACATATACCTAGATGTTGCAAGCAACCCAAGATTATAAAAACAGTATGAAAAGGCCTCTATTATGGTTGAGTCAACGAATAACAAACAATAGCTACCTAATTCCTAATAAAGGAAAGAAAAAAAACTCCCAAGACAGAACAGAAATAAAGTTGGAAATGAAACACAAAAAGCATTCCCACCTTTTCCTCTCCAGCAGCAAGAATGAAGTCACCATCTTCCTGCATAATTCAAGAAAGAGTGAGCAATAACCTTACACCCAGATTAGTTTTTTTTCAAAGAATAATAAAATAGAAAGCCCAAATATTAAATGGAAAGGAAAGGAGAACTAAAGGATTGTGGTAAAGTATATCTAAGACTCTGAAACTAGGAATACAGAAATATGGATAATTCAGAACACCTGTACATGTATCTCTCTCTCTCTCTCTCTCTCTCTCTCTCTCTCTCTCTCTCTATATATATATATATATATATGGATTATAACATGTAGAATATATACATATAAGTTTGAAGTCTCATAATTTCAAAATAATTGGAGTTTGCGATACCATTCCAAGATATAAATCAGAGGGCACATGAGTTCACCAGACATCAACGTCCAATCAATAAAAACCCATGAACAAAAACAATGTTGCTAAACATATGCTACCAGTGCAAATAGACAAATAACAAAATCAAAATTAAAATAATAGCACACTCACATGTTCGTCATTAAAATCATATTGCACATGTCCCTTGGCAAGCTGTGCAGAAGCTTCTGAAATATTTTTGGCTCCATTTATCTCAATATCTGATAAATGGGTTTCTGAAGTGGACAAGCCACCATTACTTTCCACCTGTAATTAGAAAATAACTATCATGCTAAACCATTCATATACTGCACACTTCAGCAGTGGAATCTATAAACACATACAACTTACACAACGACGACCGGTGAAAATGTCTGAGCTGATTTTTTCAGTCTTACTGGCTACAAAAATATCGCTTTGTCCACCTGCAGCATAATTAACCCATCACCTTCTCAGACATAATCATAAGTTTCACTAAGTAACACAATACATTAACTGGTACACATACCATGGTCTTCCCCCATTGAGGTCATTTCTGTGCCATCTTCAACCTTTTCAGGACACATACCAGGATCCTTCCCCACTGAGGTCATTTCTGCGCCATCTTCAACCTTTTCAGGACACATACCAGGATCTTCACCAACTGAGGTCATTTCTGCATCATCTTCAACCTTTTCAGAACATGTACCAGGATCTTGCCCCACAGAAGTCATTTCTGCGCTATCATCACCCTTTTCTGGACAAATACCATGATCTTCCCCTACTGAGGCCATTTCTGTGACGTCTTCACCCTTTTCTGGACTACTTTCTGGGCTAACTGAAAGTCCATGTTTCAGATAAGATTTATGAAGATGCTACTAGTACGAAATAAAGGAGCTCACTTGGAATAGGAGCGACAGGGGAAGAGATCCAACCAATAATTTTCCAAATCTAGTATCTATTTACCACAACTCTGATTTCTAGCATGGGACACAAATAAAATTCATAGAGATAAAGCTGAAAGAGTAGTGGAAAAAGCCATCCCGACTGGCTCATTCATAGCTCTCTCAGAACCCAAAAGTAGGTCTATTAGAGATGAGTCTGGACAATCTGGAAACAAATACACTAAGGTACATGCCTAAGCAGGTATGGACATTGTGAGTGATCGAAATCTGGGAGTCATCTAGTAGACCTACGTGGGGGGTAAATTGTTTGAAAAGTTCCAGACCCATATTTATGGCACCCAAACTGCCCCTCATAAATTAAACAAAGTAAAATTGTGCAAAACATTATAACCATTCACCTTTCTCCATAGGATATTGTTTGAGTAACTCCTCAAGTGGAAGATCTACTTCATTTTGTAAAGCAGCCAATTCTTCCTGTCTTTCTTGTTCAGTAAAAAGAGCCTCATCTTCCTCAATAGTGCATTCATCATCTTCCTAAAACAGCATCATCATGCAGGAAAACATCTGTTAAGAATAGAAATTATATATAAAGAGCAGTATCAAAAGATCGTTTAAATCAACAAGGCGGGACAGTCTGACCTCAAAATACAATAGAGGACACAGGGCAGCCTTTGCAAACATGCTAAGGAAACTAATACATTTTGGCAGTAGAAATTCAGGTAATATAACAGTTTACAGATAGAAACGTACTCTAACTAGCATATATATGTATAAAACTCACAATAATAGAACATGAGGGTGCATATTCAAGTTGCAAATTTAGAAAACATAGGTCGTATGTCTTTTATTGCCAACCTTATTGTGGTCAGATCTCATTTCCAAAAATTCATGAAAAAAAATTCCACATGATTGTTTAGGGTTCATTTGATTCTATAGAAGTTTCCCAACCAGAAAACAGTTGCGCCGTTAGGCAGAAAAATGGGTCAGTTTAACTATAGACTTCATCTCTGGATTACCTAAAGTTGTGGTCAACTACTTTACCAACTATGCTTCTTTCATGCTCGCTAGACATCCCTGAGTGAGGGGTGGCACAGATCTAGTTCAAAATACTGAGTATTGGAGAGTGTTAGCTGATATGACATGATTGATCATATGGCCAATAAATATCGTGAGCTACCATTCATGCAGCAGCAACAGCAACCTCCTATAAATGACAGCTGAGTTTTATTATTTTTATTCTAAAGGATTACTTTTCTTTCTATTTATTCGAACATACGAAAAATTATGTCTGTATATTATTCCTAGTGTGAAGAAATAAGAGTACTAGAAAAGGCTACCAGCCCACCACAATTTTCTACAGCCAACCCTACATCTTCATTCTGTTTTCTCGAGCAATAATCAAAGAAAAGGAAAAACAAAGAGAAGGCGTCAGCTGATGCCTGCTGAAAACTAGCACCTGAGTGCTCTGAATTCTTCTACTTTATATTTTCTAATATGAAATCCAGGGCATATGCATAGAGTTCCTTGGCTGATTGACATTGTTATCATGTACTTGCATACCAACAAATTGAGTTCAAAACAGATATCGTATAATTACAGAATATACAAGGAAAGGAAAGACTCACTGTTCCATCATCTGATTGTACATCATAATCATCATCACCGTCTACTGTATCTGATTGAGGATCTGCTTAAAACGTGTAAGAGTGAATTATTTTGGTTATTAAAGAAAAGTAAAATAAACTTCCTAGGTAAGCGAATAACAGCAATGAAATTACAACCTTCAACTTACCGGCATTAAATTCAGTTGATTTGTTAATATCATTTTCATCCATCTCTTTGCATTGAATACTCAGTTGATTTTGTATGGGATATTGCTGCACAGGCTTGTAACTGTCCCCGAGATTTTCTGCCAACATTGTTGAGTACCTGGAAATTTCATGCATACCATACTTCCATTCAGTTCACCCGGAAAATAGCCAGAAATCAAAGGTAGTATACAGCAAATAACGAAAATTCAGATTATATCAATTAACCAAGAAAACATATTTACCTCTCAGTTTGCCCTAGAAGGAACTCAAGCTGCTTATCAAGTGCCTTTTTCTTTTTCTCATCAAGTTCCATCTGATGCTTGTAAAGCACCTAGATTACATATTGTGTATATACAGTCAGGGACCTAACTATAAAGAAATTAATTGATTAAATTATTAAAGAGAAACCAAATAAGTTGGAGACTTGATTGACAAAGCAAATATAAACTTACCAGCTTCTCTATTTTCAGCCAGAACTTCTTCACATCTTTTGAAATACTGAGGGCAACCTTCTTTAACCGCAGCTCTTCTTCCTGATCAAAATTGAAATTCACATTGTTGCAAGAAAAATAAGCATGCCAGTGTTATATGAACCAATTTTGTGTAACATGAGAATTGAGATAAATTTGTTCTAAAATGTGAGCATGACACATTCACTTCAGTTAGGGAAAAACAGAACCTTCATTCTTTTTTCTCCCCTTGTAGCTTGATCTAGCATGCCTTTGCTGGCTCTTAAAGCAACCTTCTTCGCCTGAGCTAATTTCCATTTTCTCTCTGACTCAAAGTCCTGGTAACAACTAGTTTCATAAGCAAGGAATAATAAAACCGTTTATCTCACATTTCTCAACATAATTGAAAAGATATCACACTTTTCAACATAATACTTGATCTGAAGATAATAAAGCACAATCATACAAGCAGATGACTAAAGTCCAGAATTTCCAACAACATAAATTGCCAGATCTTCAAGGCATATATTAGTAAATTACCTTTGAAAGCCATATCATCTCCTCTAAAACATGATCCCAATGAGCCTTTGGCCGACGAGGTTCATTCGGAGCTTCAAGGGCCTATCATAGTTAAGTTAGTCAAAATGAGTAGAATAAGAAAAGGATTGCAGCAATGCATTCAAATTACTAACTGTTTTCAATATATAGAATGTTATCATCACCAATTGCAGCAATGCATTCAAATTACTAACTGTTTTCAATATATAGAATGTTATCATCACCAAGGAACATGAAGTCCGAAGACCATTACAAGCATGTGCATGTGATAAAAAATATTCGGAAAGCTCCAAATAGTTTTATTGAAACTTGAAGGCATACAACATTCAAACCATTATACTCAAGATCCCTTGTTGCAACATGTCAATCCAGAGAGCAGTTTAATCCTAAGTCCTAATATAAAAACCAATTATTGTATCAATGATTAAAGTTATCTGACCACCTCTGTAGTAATGATACTTCAAGAAGAGTACAGATATCTGTTTTGAAAACCAGTAATTCCCATTAAAGCTGAAACAAAACCCACAGAAAGAAGAATTTGTCCTAGCGCGACTCATCCACAGGAAAATTCTTTATCACTTTGCTACAAATAGTAATCTGTCAAATCCCCACAATCAGAAACATTGTAAAACACAAAGGTTTGGAATGGTTTCCTCTCAAGCCAAGACACCCAACCAACCTTTTCTGGACGTCATTGCTCTACTTTATCTGTCTTGAAATTCTCAATAAAATCATCCCTAGATTAAAAAAAAATAGAAACATCTCCATGCTCTTCACCATTGAAGATATAAGTGCTGATGTTTCACTTAGTTCAAGATGCACCGTAAGCCAAGACTTTTACGAAACCCAGCCCACACAATGGGTGTCAATGCACTTTGCTAGGACTTGAGCCCGATACATCATTGCCTACTTGTAATCTTGTTGCGCAGTTCTAGTGAAGGAAACATTTCAACTTACAAATCTGAAAGGAAATGACTAAAATAGAAGCATGTTTCGGCTAATAGAGTAGCATGCATTCCTGAAGTTTAATCTTCATCACCTAGCTAACTTGACTCTCAATAGCCTAAATAGAAGCTTGCTGCAACTAATAAGCAGTAAATCCTCAAACATCTTCATTATATCATCAAAATCTTAACACACATTGGCCTAATGCAAAAAAGAATTCTTCAGTACAGGGTAAGATATTACTAGTATGTTGGATATTTGTACGATAACATAGTGAAAAGAAAAATATAAAAGGTCTCCCCAGCTCGTAGTTGGAATATCATAAAAAATCATATAACTATAGGAAAAAACATGAGAACCCAATATTCTGTTATTGGTTTGCATGCTTAATCTCCACTATGGAAAGGTGTCTTCAATTTCTCTTCATTTTTGCATAGAACTAACGTTCTTTTTTCGTCTTTCTACACTTGGTTAAGAATCAAAGGACATTTTAACTTTATTTCTAAACAAGGGTTATGTTACGACTTTTGCTGCCAAACCCATTCCAAAGAAACACTGTTTTACTTCAATTTATTCATCCTCTTCAACTTTTGCGTCCCATATACCAGGAAAAAAAACTACAGTACATATTTTGGTTTAACAAAAAGAAAAAAAAAAGTGGCATTTTAAGAATTCATAAGAAAAACAACTAGTTATTCACTTCTAGCTCACCAAAAATTCAGATTTCAACAAAAATGCAAAAGTATTATATAGGGAAGCCAACCTTGTGGCGTTTAGCTCTGGTCTCATGATCGAGCTTCGACCTTGGACCTTTGGAAGCCATGGTTTTGGGTCGTCAGATCCACAAAACCGGTGGATCTAGACCGTCTGGTCGACGCCACTACGCTCTCCTTCTCCGATTGCTCTCTTCCTTCCTATACTCTTCCTCTTCCTTTTCTCTTCTTTTTCTCTTTTTGTTTTGCTTATCTCTCTGGAGCTTCTTCTTTCTTCGCTTTGAGGACACCCGCCCCTGATGAAATTCCACGATGCGGCGCTGCGTTTTGGGTTGCGGCTTTGTTTACGTGGCTGGATCTGCTTTGGGCTTTATTTATTATAGGTTTGGTTCATGGGCCGAGATAAATAGCTCCAACGGCCCAAACATAAATCCCAACCGTTGAAATAAAACAACGGTCGGGATGTGATGTAGATTCTGTTGCAAACTTTGATCGGGCAATCAATTAGATTTGGCTTCATTGATGTGATGTAGATTCTGTTGTAAACTTTGATCGGGCAATCAGTCAGTTGTTTTCATGCGTACGAAATATCATAAGAGTGGATAACCGAACGCAAATAATTTTGAGTACTAGAATAGAAGATTTTTAACTACTTGAGTTAGAATGAAATGAGTTAAAACAACATGTATTGCATACGACTCTATTTCATTATAATTGACCGTAATACATCCTTGAAGTTTATACATAGTCCATACATCAATAACTAGTTGTTATACATAATGCCAATTGTATAAATTACAATAACTTAATCCACAAGAAATATGTGTAAATAACATAATAATCTTTTTAATATAGGGAACTCAAGCGAGCACCATATGAAGATCAAACTTTTTTCAACGTGCATCAAAATCGGAATTCGACAAGTCATTAACTGATGCAATTTCAAGTTGCTTTCTACCTACACCAGCCTCCACCAATTTCCTTCCAACAAAAAATGCTGGCTTTGTAGGTAAGGCTAATGGTGTGCTTTCATTTATCAACATAGATACTGCAGCTGACATGGTGGGGCGATCTGCTGCATCTTCCTCTACGCATAACAGACCAACATGGATGCATCTTAACACTTGATCGTTAATACATGAATCACCTACCGTTGGATCCATTAATTCTAGTCCGGCACCTTCTTTCCATAACTCCCATGCCTGAAATAACATTTTTCGGATTAAGAAAAAGAAAATGTAGAGTATTATAAATGCAGAGAGTTGTTTGACATACGTATCCTACTAAACTGAGCGCGCGATCATCATTGTAGAAGCTGTTGTTTCTCCTCCCACTTATGATTTCAAGCATCAACACCCCGAAACTGTAGACATCAGATTTTACGGAAACAATTCCTTCCATGGACTCAGGAGGCATGTAACCACTTCACCAAATGAAAATGAAAAAGGCTTTGATTAGCACATATCTTCAAAAATGCATGTTTAACCAACAGCAGAATAAGAGTGTGTATGCAGAAATTTGTTTACATACCGTGTTCCGACAATTTTACTAGTGTTTGCTTCCAATTCATTATTGGTGAAAATCCTTGCCATACCGAAATCGGAGATTTTGGGGTTCAAATTTTCATCAAGTAGTATGTTACTTGCTTTTAAATCTCTGTGAATTACTTTCTTTCTTGAATATTTGTGCAGGTACAGCAACCCTTGAGCGATTCCTTCAAGTATACCAAAACGCTTCTTCCAATCTAGAAGTAGACGTCTGTTTGGATCTGTCCAATATGTAGAGTTAAGTAAGATTAAAATTAATAGTAGTAATCTTTGAATTTTGACAGTAGAATAAAAATAAGATAACAAATATAACAAATCAAAATCAAGTATCTTTAATTCCTTACCAAATAAAAAGTGGTCCAAACTTTTGTTTGGCAGGTACTCATATATCAACATCCTATCTTCTTCATGAATGCAAAACCCAAAAAGCTGAACAAGGTTTGTATGTTGGAGTTCATATATGAGTATCAACTCATTCTTGAACTCTGCGGTTCCTTGCCCTGAACATTTCGAAAGCCTCTTCACAGCGATTTCTTGTCCCGTCGCCAATTTTCCCTGAATAAATAATCCATAATATTTCCCAGCCATTTCAAAAAGGAAAAACCTACATGTTCATCAGCTTTTGAATTACAAATAGAAAATACTTTTGTAATTTAAAATTTTACCTTATAAACAGGTCCAAAGCCCCCTTCTCCAAGCTTGTTTTCATCTGAGAAATTGGAAGTGGCAGCCAAGACAGATGCATGGCTAAATACACTTAGGTCCTGATGTCCCATCTTTCCATCATTTTGAAGTCCAACATGATCAGTAGGTCTATTAGATTTCATGAAGTTAAGCATTTCGTTCTCAATGTTTGTCCTGTTTTCGCCTATTTAGATTGATAGTGTAGAAAGTTATGATTTCAATTTGTGGACAACAAAAGTCAATGATGTAAAACTAGAGGACATAAGCTTATACAGAAATATACCAGTTGAAAGTGCCAATCTTCTTCTTCGTAGTAGATGGCACAAGACTAAAAGCATTAGAGCAGCACCAGTAGAAGATGTGCCAATCCATATCCACTTTTGTCCTGCATAAAAAATATACCAGTTGAAATTGGACTTGTGCTATAAGTTCAATGTATTAAAAGATACATAGCAAGAATTACCAGTATTTTTGTGAGGTGGTGATTTTGGTGGCGATGTTAAACTTGACAAAACAAAGCTACTAGTTGCAGTACTCGATCCTGTGTTTTCTTCGACAAACTCACTGTCTACACTCCAAAATTGACATCCTGTACTAGCAGTAGTCCGATTATCTGATATTGGAAAGTTGAATCCAAGGCAGGTACAATTGTTCCAACAAGTAGCCTTGCAGGCGTTTATAGTACCACTGGGGCTTATATTTGAATCAAACCAGTAGGGGGATCTTGAGCTCAAATTCGTGGGTTTAAAGACACCATTTTTGAGCTCAAAGTCATCACCAACTCTGGCCACACAATCGCCCCTTTTCACGCACCCTCCATCGGTGTTATAGCCATCACAGTTAAGTGCTAGTACAATATCAACTCGTCCCTCATAGTCAAGAAATTTCCCCTGGCTGTATAGCACCAATTCTGGTTCAGGTTCACTTTGATCATCTACACCACTGTATTTGAGGCACTCTTCGCTCTCATTTGAAACAATGCTAAAATTGTACCTCTGCTTGGACTCATTTGGCAAAATAAATTCAAATCTCCCATCTGATCTTAAGACTCCACTTGTCCAATAAACCACCCCACTTTTCCTGATTTTCAACTGGCGCTCATTGGGGTCCCAATCAAGAGTGAAAGTTCCTGGAGCTGGGTTGTAGGTATCTGCCCACGCTAAAAGTGACCATATGTGGCCATTACTACGGTTAACACCTAATTTCATACTGGGTAAAAATGTGTCTACTGGATAATCAAAACTTTGCCACAAAACCCGTTTCGTCGACCCATCCACAGAGTTCAGTTCTTGTACTATAAGATTGCCAGAATCCAAAAGGGTAGCCACAACAGGACCACTAGTTTGTGGAGCAGAGAAAATTGGAATAGAATCTTGACCTGTTTGAGTAATTTTCAATGTGTTGTTCAAGTCCAAGGTGAGAAGTGGGGAGGAAGGGTATGGAATAGGTGTGTTTCTGTTGCCAATCCATGCTTTGTTTGCTCCTGGTTTATTGCGCAGGATCGCTAGATAGCTGGTGTTCGAACTAGGTTGTACAACGAAACGCAGGATGAACTTGCCTGATGCAGAGACTAAGGAGCTTGAGGAATTGAGAGTGTCCCCTGGCTTGAGTGTGTCACTTGCAGCATGCTGACAAGTCCACAAGCATGCAAAAATGAGGAAGATAAATGAGTTCATCATCAAATCTGTAGCCATGGATGACCACAAGATCATGAAAAACTTGGCTGAAAAAACATGATCAAGAGGTGTGGGAGTTAAAACCAGTATCACAGTGGTCAAGGGTAGGAAATTCTTTAGAAATTAATAATTTTTTTTTTTACAATTTCCGGAAGACATTTGTTTTGTTTTAAATTTAAAAATTTGGAAATTACAGGAAAACTTTTGATTCACATGTTTATGTTTTGACAATGATTTTTCTATTTGGTTTTGGTTAGAAGGACCTGCATTTACAACAATGACTTTGTCTTTTCTTTCTGATCAAGTCACGTAGTCGGCTCCTCTTCTTCGAAAGAGATGGAATGCATTAATTTGGGGAAAAAGAAAACAATGGTTTTTTTTTTTAAATTTTAAAATTTGGAAATTACAGGAAGACTTTTGACTCACATGTTTATGTTTTGACAATGATTTTTCTATTTGGTTTTGGTTAGAATGACCTGCATTTACAACAATGACTTTGTCTTTACTTTCTGATCAAGTCATATAGTCGGCACCTCTTCTTCGAAAGAGATGGAATGCATTAATTTGTGGAAAAAGAAAACAATGGTTTCAAATGATAAGAAATAAACAAAAGAAAAGCTGTACTTAACAATGATAATTTACTTGCTAAACTTGAAACTATAACAGGTCTAAGACTCAAAGTACAACTTCTGTTTTTCCTTTCCTTCAAAAAAAAAAAAATCTTATTGAAGTATATGTAGTTGAGGCACACAACGCATGATCAGTACAACATCAAAATCGGAAATGGACAAGCCATTATAACTGATGTTGTGGGCGTTTAGATTTAGATGATTGGTTATGAACATGTATGCATATATCAGTTTCTACTTTCTTGGTTGCAAATTGTGTCTAAATCATGGATATGATCACATGTGACTGAAAAATTGCTTCTTAACTTCATCTTTCCGAAGAGTTTTTCAAATTGACAAAGATTGGTTCATTTCAATATATATAGCAGATTGACTGGGTTTCACAAAAATAACAGTTCCACATAAAGTACCATCACACTTTTACAGCCACGAAAACATGATTGATTCCTTCATCGTGCACCAAAATCTGAATTGGATAAACCATTTATTGATCCATTTTGCAGTCCCTTTCTACCTATACCAGCAGTGTCTGTATTTCCTTCTGTGTAATATGCTGGTTTTGTTGGTTTAGGCAACTGCATGCTTTCATTTGTCAACATAGATATGACATCGGACATGGTAGGTCGGTCAGCTGCATTTTCCTCCACGCATAGTAGACCAACGTGGATGCATCTTAGCAATTGATTCCCGATACATGAATCGCTTAGAGTGGGATCCATTAGTTCTAACCCTGCATTGTCTTTCCATAACTCCCATGCCTGAAAACCAAGTTGATAAATATCATCATTTAGGATAATTGGAATATCTCACACCTTAAAAGGAAGAAAAACATAATAACAACTTCAGTTAGATATTTGTTTGACATACATATCCTACTAAATTGAGTACACGATCATCATTGTAAAAGCTATTGTTTTTCCTGCCACTTATGATTTCAAGCACTAACACCCCAAAGCTGTATACATCCGATTTTACAGAAACAATGCCTTCAATGGTCTCAGGAGCCATGTAACCCCTGGATTAAATGGACAAGAAAAAATCCTTTAATTAGTACAATCTGCAAACATGCATGCTTAGCAACTGAAAGCAGAAGACATGATAAGAATGTATCACAATATTTACTTACCGTGTCCCGACAATCCTACTGGTATTTTCTTCCAATGCATTGTGGGTGAAAATCCTTGCCATACCGAAATCGGAAATCTTTGGGTTCATATTTTCGTCAAGTAGTATGTTACTAGCTTTTAAATCTCTATGAATTACTCGAGTTCTTGAGTATTTGTGCAAGTAAAGCAATCCCTGAGTGATTCCTTCAATTATATTGAAACGCTTCTTCCAATCTAGTAGCACACCTCTGATTGAATCTGTCACACATAGAGAGTTAACGAAGAACACTATTTGTAATCTACATATTTTGACAGTGAATTTAAATCAGATAACAGAGCAAATCAAGCACTATGATTAAAGTGTTCTTAATTCCCAACCATATAAAAAGTAGTCCAAGCTTTTGTTTGGCAAGTACTCATATATCAACATCCTCTCTTCTTCATGAATGCAAAATCCAAAGAGCTGAACAAGGTTTGTATGTTGAAGTTCATGTATGAGTATCAATTCGTTCTTAAACTCTGACGTTCCTTGTCCGGAACATTTTGAAAGTCTCTTCACCGCTATTTCTTGCCCCTTCACCAATTTTCCCTGGACAGATTCTCAACAATATTCATAATTGTTTAGAAAAGAAAAGAAATCACGGCACATTTTATTATGCAAGGCCTTACCTTATAAACAGGGCCAAATCCGCCTTCTCCGAGCTTGTTTTCTTGAGAGAAGTTGGAAGTGGCAGCCAAAACAGATTCATAGGTAAACACGCTTAAATCATGTTTTCCCATGTTTCCATGATCGTTTTGAAGCTCATTAACAGGATCATAAGCAGATCTATTGGATTTCATGAAGCTAGGCAATTTGTTCTGTATCATTGCTCTGTTCTTGCCTATTTATTTAGATTAGTGCAGAAAGTTAAAATTTCAATTTGGGACAACAATTATGAAATGTGAATTCTTTTCTTTCTAACAAGTTCACATGAGGCTTATATGTACCTGAGCATATTCTTCTTCTTAGCAGGTAACCCAAGATGCAGAACACCATTACAAGGACAGCAGCCGCAATAGCAATGCCAATCCACAGCCATTTATGTCCTGCATCATCTACAGAGTGACAATTAATTAGCTACATATTTAGTCATATATTAGGTTCTCTTAGATTCTAGTTAATGTTTGTTGCTCATTATTGCACATTGATTGTCTCTTGTGAAGTACAGGTATCAAATTTTGGCAGCTAGACTTACCATTTTGTTGGGCAGGCGGTGGTGGTTTCGCTGGTGTTGCTAGTCCTGACAAAACAAAGCTGCTACTTGAATTGAGGTCTTCAAAGAACTGATAGTCTACACTCCAAAATTGGCACCCGGTACTAGTCTGACTCTGATTAGCAAGTGGAAGGTCAAATCCAAGACAGTCACAATTTTGCCAACAAGTAACCTTACAGTCACTACTACTAGCATTAAACCAGTTGGGGGATCTTGAAGTATTACTAGAGTTGTTGATCTTGAAGTAACCATTTTTTTCCTCAAATTCATCACCGAATTTCGCTGTACAACCGCTTGGCCGGTCCCTTCTCACGCACCCTCCACCTGTGTTGTAGCCATCACAGTTCTGTGCTTTTGTAATATCAACTTGTGTTCCATACTCAAAAAGTTTCCCACTGCTGTATAGCACCCATTCTGGCTCAGGATCACTTGGATCACCTACAGCAGTGTAGGTGAGGTAGTCTTCATTTTCATTTGAAACAATGCTAAAATTGTACCTCTGCTTTGACACATCAGGAAAAATAAATTCAAATCTTCCATCTCCGAAGATGCCGCTGGTCCAATAAACCACCCCAGCTTGCTTGATTCTCAATTGGTGTCCACTGGGGTCCCAATCAAGGCTAAAAGTCCCCGGCGCTGGGTTGTAGCTTGTTGCCCAAGACAACAGTGACCAATTGTGCCCGTTTCTGTGGTCAACCCCCAATTTCATGCCTGGTAAAAATGTGTCTGCTGGATAATCAAAACTCTGCCACAAAACCCCGCTGGTTGATTCGTTGACAGAGTTCACTTCTTGTAGTACAAAGTTGCCAGAATCCAAAAGGGTAGCCTCAACAACACTAGTTTGTGGAGCAGAGGAAATGACAATAGGGTCTCCACCTGGGTATGTAATTTTCAATGTGTTGTTCAAGTCCAAGGTGAGAAGTGGGGAGGAAGGGTATGGAATAGGTGTGTTTCTGTTGCCAATCCATGCTTTGTTTGCTTTTGGTTTATTGCGCAGGATAGCTAGATAGCTGGTGTTCAAACTAGTTTGTACAACGAAACGCAGGATGAACTTGCCTGATGCAGAGACTAAGGAGCTTGAGGAATTGAGAGTGTCCCCTGGCTTGAGTGTGTCATTTGCAGCATCATGACAAGTCCACAAGGAAGCAAAAATGATGAAGAAAATTGAGCTCATCATCATCAAACCAGTAGCCATGGATGTCGACAAGTCAGGCCCTACTTTCACTTTAATTTCTACAGATGATCATGAAAACTTAGCTGAAATAGCTTAGAATTTACACATGAATATGATCACAATCCCTAAGGTCAACGGTCGGTCGGCAATCATTTAGACATAAAATAAAGTTCTTACAAGTAGACATGAAGACTTTTCTCCTTTTGTTGGATTTAAAAATTAGAGAGAATTTTGACTCTATTTTTTTTAATGTCTGCACTTGGAAGACTCAGTCTCTTTCATTCACTCTTTGCTTTTCTTCCTTCACAAGGCACTTGGCTCCTGATTGGAGGCGTATTTATGGGAAAATAATAATTTCAAATGCTAATAAAATGAATAAATAAACAAATTCATCGTACCATATCTGTGCTCAATCATGATGAAGAATAATAATTTTCTGGTTAGGAGGAGAGGATTCAAAATGTGTTTTCCACTAAAATGAAAGTGCAAGCACTTTCATATATTCTGATTGTTTATTTATCAATTTATTTTATTAATGACCAATTAATAAAAAAAGTAGGTATGAATCGCAGAAACTACCTGAACCAGGCTGATAAAAAAAAAAGAAAAAAAAAAAGAAGGTGAAAAACCAAGTCAAATTTATGATAAAAAAAGAAAGTAATTCTTAATTAATTTTATATATAATAGCACTACGTGTGCATCTTATATTTTAAATTCAGGTTAAGTATTACAATCATTTTAAATTGATATTGATAAACATCCGATCATTCTTAGTTGGAAATGGATTTTAGTCAACCCCTCACCTTTTTAAACTTAAAAAAACGACCTAATATCCTAAGTTAACGCAATGTGAAATATCATATGAAAGTATATGATGCATTTTGATTGATCAAACTTTGAAAGTTGATATCAATCTTTATATTCTTGAGGGGGCAACGTGTCACAAGGCCCAAAGCCCCATCAGCCAACTGTGTAGTTGATGTATTTTTTATTTTTTATTTTTTATACAAGCGATAACGGGGAAGGAAGCTTTTCCCCCACACACTATCAAAGTGTCACGGAGATTCGAATATGAGATCACTGGTCTGCAAGTGAAGTTCCTTTCCATGCAATCTTAATACAAGGGGTTAGTGGTTAATTTACACAACTTGTTCAAAATGGTGGCCACAACAACACTTCTAGTACTAGTATTACTAGTAGTTTGTGGAGCAGAGCAAATGACAATAGGATCTCCACCTTGGTTTATAATTTTCAATGTATTATTCCTGTCCAACGTAAGAACTGCGAGTGAAGGGTGCAGAATTGGTGTGTCTCGGTTACCAATCCATATGCTGTTTGAAACTTTTCTGTTCAGGATAGCTAGAAAGCTGGTTTCGTTGGAACCGTCGACTTTATATACATAGAAACCCAAACTGAACTTCCCAGATGAAGAAACTAAAGAACTTAAGGAATTGAGAGTGTCTCTCCTGGTTTGAGTGTGTCCCTAATTTTGCTTGCTGCAGCATCATGACAGGTCCACAAGCTTCCAATAGTGATCAAGAAAATTAAGTTGATCATGATAGCCATGAATGAAAGCTTAGCTGAGAAACATGGAAGCAATCACAACAATCCATCTCTTTAAGGTCAAGTGGCTGACAATACTAGAGAATATTTTAAAATCAAGTTTCTAACATGTTTACAGGAAGCTGATTTTGACTCCCTCATACTCATACTAGGCTACTGCACACCATCCATCCATGGCATGGAAGAGATGTTTATATGTTATTATCCTATTATCCGGATGGAAGACTTGGAAAGAGATGGAGGTGTTTGTGGGAAAAAAACAATAATTTGCAATGCTAATAAATAAAGAGTGATAAATTAATGAATGATTGTACTTAATTGGCTATGGAGGAACACATCCACTTGTTAATCAAAACCTTCCTCTAGATGCAAGGCCTGCCCAATGTGAGCAATATTATTATTCCAGTGCAAGGCAGTCCAAGCTGAGCCACCAAACGAGGCCTCAACATATGAGACAAATTGCTCTCCATAAACATAGTGTCGTTCAGTCGTTCTCTATCTAACAAAACATAAAATGGAAATTTTAATTGAAAGAAAGTCACTCTCCAATTCTATTATAGCACTTCATCTGTCAACATCATGATCAATGCATATATTCTCAATGGGCAACCGATATAAAGATTTACACATAGTAATGCACACATGAATAACTAGTGAAGTTGTTATATAATGCCAATTTAATAAATTACAAAAACTTAATACGCAGGAAATATGTGTAAAGAGGATAATAATCTTTTTAATACAGGAACACACAAGCTAGCACCCTCTGAAGATCAAACTTAACGTGCATCAAAATTGGAAATGGACAAGTCATTCACTGATGTAATTTCATGTTGCTTTTCACCTATACCAGCTTCCACCAATTTCCTCCCAACAAAAAATGCTGGCTTTGTAGGTAAGGCTAATGGTGGGTTTTCATTTGTCAACATAGAAATCACATCTGACATGGTAGGCCTATCGGCTGCATCTTCCTCTACACATAACAGACCAACATGGATGCATCTTAACAATTGATCTTCAATGCATGATGAATCACCTACCATTTGATCCATTAATTCTAGCCCTGAACCTTGTTTCCATAACTCCCATGCCTGAAATATATAAGCATTTGGGATATCAGAATGGTTGAATTCACACCTTGAGAAGAGGAAATTATAAATGCAAAGATTTGTTTGACATACATATCCTACTAAATTGAGTGCGCGGTCATCATTGTAGAAGCTGTTGTTTTTCCTCCCACTTATGATTTCAAGCATCAACACCCCAAAGCTGTAGACATCAAATTTTACAGAAACAATTCCCTCCACGGACTCAGGTGGCATGTAACCACTGCACCAAGTGAAAAGGAAAAGGCTTTAATTAGTACATAATACATATATTTCAAACATGCATGTTTAGCAACCAAAAGTAGAACATATGATAATAATGTGAACACACAGACATTTTACTAACCGTGTCCCGACAATCCTGCTGGTGTTTTCTTCCAATTCATCGTGGGAGAAAATTCTTGCCATACCGAAATCGGAAATTTTAGGGTTCATATTTTCATCAAGTAGTATGTTACTAGCTTTTAAATCTCTATGAATTACTCGCGTTCTCGAGTACTTGTGCAAGTAAAGCAATCCCTGAGTGATTCCTTCAATTATATTGAAACGCTTCTTCCAATCTAGTAGCACACCTCTGATTGAATCTGTCACATATAGAGTTAAGGAAGAATACTATTTGTAATCTACATATTTTGACTGATTAAAAATCAAATAACAAATGAAATCAAGCACTATGATTAAAATGGTTTTAATTCCCAACCAAATAAAAAGTAGTCCAAGCTTTTGTTTGGCATGTACTCATATATCAACATCCTCTCTTCTTCATGAATGCAAAATCCAAAGAGCTGAACAAGGTTTCTATGTTGAAGTTCATGTATGAGTATCAATTCATTCTTAAACTCTGACGTTCCTTGTCCGGAACATTTTGAAAGCCTCTTCACGGCTATTTCTCGTCCATTTGCTAATTTTCCCTGAATAGATTCTCAACAATATTCTGAATTGTTTCAAAAAAGAAAAGAAATCATTACACAGTTTAGTATGCAAGGCCTTACCTTATAAACAGGTCCAAAGCCCCCTTCTCCGAGCTTGTTTTCTTGAGAGAAGTTGCAAGTGGCAGCCAAGACAGATTCGTAGGTAAATATGTTTAAATCATGCTGTCCCATATTTTCTTCATCAGTAGGTCTGTTGGAATGTTTCATGAAGCTAAGCATTTTGTTCTGTATATTTGCTCTGTTCTTGCCTATTTTTTTAGATTGGTGGAGAAAAGATTTGAATTTAGGTCAACAATGTCAAACGCGTAAATTCTGTCTAACAAATGCACGAGGCTTAAAGATTATTTATACCTGAAACTATTCTTCTTCTTAGCAGATAGATGCAGAACACCACTACAAGTACTGCAGCAGCAATAGCAATGCCAACCCACAACCACTTATGTCCTGCATAATTTACAGAGTAATATTTAATTAGCTGCATATATTAATTATTTATTTGGCTCATTTGTTTCTAGTTAAAGTTTGTTGCTTATTTGCACATTAACTGTCTCTTGTGAAGCACGGATATTAAAATTGGCAGCTAGACTTACCATTTTTTTTGGCAGATGGTGATTTTGCTGGTGTTGCATGTCCTGACAAGACAAAACTGTTACTTGCAGTGAGGTCTTCAAAGAATTGACAGTCTACACTCCAAAATCGGCACCCGGTGCTAGTCCCATTAGCAAGTGGAACGTCAAATCCAAGGCAATCACAATTTTGCCAACAGGTAGCCTTACAATCACTACTACTAGTGCCAAACCAGGATGGGGATCTCGAACTATTACTAGAGTTGTTGATCTTGAAGTAACCATTTTTGAGCTCAAATTCATCATTGAATTTGGCCATGCAATCACTTGGCCGATCCCTTCTCACACACCCTCCACCTGTGTTATAGCCATCACAGTTATCTGCTTGTGTGAAATTAAAGGATCCGTCATGAAATCTTCCCATAAAGGTTAGCACCCATTGTGGTTCCTGATCACTTTGATCATGATCTACAGCAGTGTAAGTGAAGTAGTCTTCTTTGTCATTTGAAACTACACTAAAATTATACCTCAGCTTGGACTCCTCAGCCGAAATAAATTCGAACGTTTTACTACTGCTTGTAAAGACTCCACTAGTCCAATAAAGCACCCCCTGTCGCCTGATTTGCAATTGGTGTCCATTGGGATCCCAATCAAGAGTGAATGGCCCTGGCATTGGGTTGTTGTAAGTAGCCCATGATGACATCGACCAAAGATGGCCACTCTTATGATTAATACCTAACTTCATGCCAGGTAAAAATGTGTCAAATGGATAGTCAAAACTTTGCCACCAAACCTGCTTTGTCGATCCATCCGTAGAGTTCACTTCTTGCAGTATAAAATTGCCAGAATCCAAAAGGGTAGCCACAACACTAGTACTAATATTACTAGTTTGTGGAGCAGAGGAAATGACAATAGGGTCTCCACCTTGGTGAGTGAGTTTCAATGTATTATTCCAGTCCAAGGTCAGAACTGCGGATGAAGGGTATACAATAGGCGTGTCTCGGTTGCCAATCCATACATTGTTTGGAGCTTCTTTGTTCAGGATAGCTAGATAGCTGTTGTTGTTGGAACCATCATTATATACATAGAAATACAAACTGAACTTTCCCGATGCAGATACTAAGGAACTTGAGGAATTGAGAGTGTCCCCTGGTTTGAGTGTGTCACTTGCAGCATCATGGCAAGTCCACAAGGAAGCAAAAATGATGAAGATAATTGAGCTGATCATCATCAAACCGGCAGCCATGGATGTCAACAGGTCAGGCAGTTAATTTCTCCAGATGATCATTAACACACAACTGAAATAGTTTAGGCATTAAATAAAGTACTTACAATTCGACATGAAGACTTTGTTTTCTTTTATTTGATTTTAAAATTAGGGAAATAGTTTGACTCACTCTTTTTTATACTTATGGACACACCATATCCATCGTCCATCTGTGCTCTTGGAGAGAAGGTTATATCTTCCTTTCTTTTCTCTTTGCTTTTCTTTCTTCACAAGGCACTTGGCTCCTGGTTGGAGTCGTATTTGTGGGAAGACGATAATTCCAAATTGTAATAAAAAGAATAACTAAACAAATTCCTCGTACCATCGAGGGTTATTTAAAAGGAATAAATAAAATATATAAGGGAACACTTGTACTTAATCATGATGAATAATATTAATTTTCTGGTTAAGAGGTGCAAAGCCATTTGCTGAAGGTTTGAAAATGTAGAGGGGAAGGAGAGATTTGAATTTGAAAGCACTGTCGTTTTCTCATACAGGTAGGTAATGAGTCACAGCTGAAGTTTCAAACTAGATAAACCTTAAAAGAAGGCTCATTAAAAAAGAACCCAAGTCAAGTTTCTGATAAAAGACAGTAAGATATTGATAAATGTCCAATCATTCTTAGCTGGAAATGGGTTTTAGTGAACTCATCACAAACAGTTGCTGTAATATAAACCTCATCCTATTACTTTAACAACTTCCTTATATTAGATTCATAATTCTACACAAGTAACTCATCACCAGATCGGAATTGGAGAAATAATTTTATCAATATAACTTGTGGTCCCTTTCTATCTAGCTATAGCAGCAGTGGCCACGTTTCTTTCTGTGTAAAATGCTGGCTATGTTGGCATAGCTAACTCCATGCTTTCACTTGTCAGCATAGATATGACATCTGACATAGTTGGTCTATCCGCTGCATTCTCTTCCACGCAAAGGAGAGCAACAAGTATGCATTATTTCAAGCCCTCCACCTTCATTCCACGACTCCCATGCCTGAAACAAGATTAATAAGAACGAATATCACACCTTAAAAAGAAGAAAAGTATAAACATGCCTGCAGAGATTTGTTTGACATACATATCCTACTAAATTGAGCACACGGTCCTCTTTGTATAATCTGTTGTTTTTCCTGCCACTTGTGATTTCAAGCATTAACACTCCAAAGCTGTAGACATCTGATTTTATTGAAAAAGTTCCCTCCCTGATGTTGGAGACATGTACCCGCTGCACCAAATGAGAAAGAAAAAGCTTCTTGTACAGATCTATGGAAATGCATGACAAAGCAACATGTGGGTAGTAATAAGAATGTGTACTAATAATTACCGTGTTTTAACAATCCTACTAGTATTTTCTTCCAATTCATTATGGGTGAAAATTCTTGCCATACCAAAATCTGAAATTTTGGGGTTCATATTTTCGTCAAGTAGTATATTGCTAGCTTTTAAATCCATATGAATTACTTTCCTTCTCGAGTACGTACTTGTGCAAGTAAAGCAACCCTTCAGCGATTCCTTCAATTATACTTAAACGCTTCTTCCAAACTAGAAGCAAACCTCTGGTTGATTCTGTCCAATAAATGACAGTTTATTAAAATTCATATAACAAATTGAACAAATGTAATCCAGTACAAAGATTAACGAAGGCAAATTTCCCAACCAAATAAAAACTAGTCCAAGCTTTTGTTTGGCATGTACTCATATATCAGCATCCTCTCTTTGCCATGGATGCAAAATCCAAAGAGCTGAACAAGGTTTGTATGTTTGGAGTTCATGTATAAGTCTGAATTCATTTTTAAACTGCAATGTTCCTTGTCTTGAGCATTTGGAAAGTCTCTTTACAGCTATTTCTCTTCCTGTCGCCAATTTTTCCTGAATCGGCAATTCATAATATTTTTCAATTGTCCCCAAAAAAACCTAAAAACTATTATATTTCACTGCTATTGGTGTACTTTTTTTTTAAATCACTTTAAACCTTACATTATAATCAGGTCCAAAGCCCCCTTCACCAAGCTTGTTATCTTCAGAGAAGTTACAGGTGGCAGCCAGGACAGATGCAAAGCTAAATATGCTTAAAGCATGACGTCCCATGTTTCCATGATCATTTTGAAGCCCATCAAAATCATGATCAATACATATATCATGAAGTTGAGCAATTCGTTTGGACTGTTTGTCCTGCTATCGCCTGTTTAGATTCATCGTGTAGACAATTAAGATTTTAAATTTGACACAATTGTTAAAGATGCGAAAATTATGTTTAACATGTACAGATAAAGTTTAAAGAATATAACAGCTGAAAGTACAAACTTTTTTCTTCGTTGTAGATCCATTACTAGTACTAGAGCACCGGCAAAAGTAGTGCCAATCAATATCCTCTTGCATGAGCTTTTCGAGTGAGCCTTGGTTTCAGAAGGCCCCCTAAATTCATTTCATTAGACATGCAGATATAGGGGTAATATAATTTGCTGTTAATGTTCGTTTTTTGTTTGAACATTAATTGTCTTTTTGGAAAATTAATATATGTGAGGTGGTATGAAGTTGGACTTGTGGTCTAAAAGCTCAATTTTTTTAACAAACCTCTTTCATTTTAAGAAACAAAACCAGAACAGCAGGAGACATAAACCAAAACAGAGCAGCGAAAAAAAATACAGCTCTGACTTGTGGCCCTTGTTCCGTCTTCAGTTTCTTAGAGGGCATGGTCGCCCATCCACATGAGTTAGGACTTGTGTAAAAAATATAGTGTCATGGATCCACCCCCTATACATATATAGTTCTATATCAATTCAAAGCGTAATAACTATAGGCTGTATACCTAACGCCTCAAGTCCAGACTTTAAGCTGTAAATTTCACGTTTACAATTTATTGAGTTTTGCATAAACGGCCAAGGAATGTAACGTGTGCTTTGGGGATGCTTTCAGTTAGAAGAACACTGATCTTACTTTCAACCCAAGGGAAAAAAGACTATTGATTTTATAATCAATAAAATACTCTTTTTTTTTTCTTTTCTTATTGGCAACATTTCATAAAATTCAAATCATCTCGTAGCAATGTATTTATTAATTTTGTTTTCTAAATAAGGACCAAGGTATTAACTTTATATTTTTATTACGTTTGAATACTAGTGTTATTAGAAATTTAACTTATCAAACATATTATATAAGTAAAAGAAAAAGAATTGAGCTTAACCTTTCAAACATCTTTTCAAACCAAAAAAATAAAATAAAACAATTCAGTTTGGTAATGACTTAAAGGAGAGAAAAGAGCTAATTTTAAAGTAATTTACTTGTCGTGTTTATTATTAGAATACATTTCTATTGGATTCCATACGAAAGTCGTCGACATGTCGTTTCTGTACACTCGACAACGACGTAAGTTGCAACTAATTGAAGATTGTGTCAATTGACCAATGTTCTAAAAATAGCTGCGCGGCAGGCACGTGCCTAGCACCTAGAGGAGTAATCGACTAGGCGTTTTATTTATTTATAATTATTTTGTATTATAAATTATAAATTTATACATATATAATGCAAAAATAAAAGGACATATAAATGATAAAGTACCATAATCTATATATACAAAGCAAAAGGTAGAGAATGGTAAAACATTCAAAATACCATAAAATACCTTTGGTTAATGCAAATATTAAGAATTGAAATTATTAATTAAATCAGGATAATATGGTAAATTCACTCTTTTTCACATTGAAAAAAAATTAAAAGAAAAATCAGATAAAAGATTCTATTTTTATGGAACACAACTACCCATTATCTTTTATAATTCTAAAATAAATTTAAATTTTTTTTTAAAAAAGCCTCACACAAGCGCAGAAGCGCTTGTGGAGAGGCTAGTTGATATAAAACATGGGAAATAGTTAGGCATAAAACCTAGGTTTTCTTTAGAGGGTGCATTTGCTAACGCGTGGGTTGAGAATCTCTTAATTATATTTAACTTTTCAAACTGACTTCAAAAGCACCAGATTAACACACCAACATGAAATATCGTTTATCGATCCTCCCTTCATTGACATCCTATTTTTTGTTGTTGAATTTATGGGTTAAACCCATGTTATTTGTTATAAATAAAATTCAATTTTTTTTATTCTTGCCCAATGGGCTAATAGTTGGAAATCATTAGAATGTGAGTTATTGGAAAGAATTTAAATTCTCATTCCCCAATATCGCTTGTACAAATAAAATAATTGAAGAAATAGCTTTAGTCAAATTGACTAAAGTGGTACTTCAGCCCCAAACCTTAAAATGATATTACAAAATCGTATATTTCAAGAGTATAGATGGGCAGCTATACTCGCCAAATATATTAGAAAATTTTCAACGTATAGCCAGTCAGCTATACTTTCTAAATACATTTGAATATTTTAAAAGTATAAATGTTAATATATTCGAATATTTTAAGAGTATAGCCGCACGGCTATACTCTTTTTCTCGAAGCTTCCACTCGCAGAGGACGGAGGTTGCAGTCGAAGTTTCGCTTCTCTATCAACTCAAGCTTCGATTTGTTTTCTTCGGTTTCGGCTGCTTCGTCCTCCGGGTTCGGCAACGAAAAAGGACCCAACCCGCCTAGGAGGCCCGCCCAGCCTAGCCGCCTAGCGCCCGCCTAGACGGAGGTTGCAGTCGAAGTTTCGCTTCTCTATCAACTCGAGCCTCGATTTGTTTTCTTTAGTTTCGGCTGCTTCGTCCTCCGCGTTCGGCAACTAAAAAAGACCGAACCCGCCTAGGAGGCCCGCCCAGCCGCCTAGCGCCCGCCTAGCCATCTCGCTGCCCGCCTAGGCCCATTTTTGAGAGTCTACAGCACAAGATGCGGAGGATAGACTCGAAACGGCTGCCTCTCAGGCTCAAAAGGTCATGCACTGATGTACTCAATCCATCTTTGGTCTATGGCTATGAGTGTGTGATGTTGTTAGTGTGGTGTTCATTTTGCCATTGGCTTCTTTCTCTTTGCTTTCAGATGGCTGACATTGTTACAGAACAATGGATTCAAATTCAGCGCCTTGAGCAGGCTCTTCATATTACACAAGTAAGTTTTTTCTGCTTGAAACTGGCTTCAAGTTCTTTATTTGCTAAATTCATAAGTTTTGCTGATTCACTAATATTTGCTAGTTTCTTCTTGGTTGGACTGCTTTTCATTATTTGGATATTGCATTTCTGTTATAGATTTTGACATTTGATCATGCCCTCTTGTTTGCTGAGAAAAAAAAAAGAAAAAGAAGAAAGATTTGGCTCCTCCTCCTGTTGCATAGGAACCCAAACCCAACGCACCAAAGGACAGAAAAAAGAAAAGAAAAGAAATATTACACTACCTCAAGTGAAAAATCTAAATTCATTTAAGCTTTTATATTTGTTCTTGTATCAGCATCTGTGTTTCTGTTGTGTGAACTCCACCTCGACTCCAAAGAAAAAAAAAAATAGAGGGTGCATTTCCTAACGCATGGGTTGGGAATCTCTTCATTATATTTAACTTTTCAAACTGACTTCAAAAGCACCAGATTAACATACCAACATGAAATATCGTTTATCAAGCCTCCCTTAGTGTAAAAGGACTGTGACTTCATTAGCTGAAAATGCTTTAGAAGAAGGATTGACCTCGAGTTCATTGACATCCCTTTCACTATAAAAACCTGGCTTTTAAGGTTGAGGCAATGACCCTTCGATTTTGAAGGATAGCAAAGATTATTCAGCAAACATCTCCAATTTTGGTGACAAATATTTTAATCTGATCTCGTAACAATTTGTGTCGAATAATGGCTAATATGCCGTTAGAGAAACAGAGATAGAGGTGTGCATATCACTGTGCTGGTTGTAACATTTGGCTAATATGTACCTACAGGAACTATGAATATGTCTGTTTTCTAACTGTCCAGCATTCAGTCCCATATAGCATGGCTGGTCTAACAGATGTTCTATAAACTTAGCTTTCAATTCTAGCAAAATATGATGATCACACTATATATATGCTTAACAAAACCCTCCATTTTACCTATCATGCTTTGATTCTATGAGCCACATAATCTCCATTCTCCCCTTGTATATATGGATGATTGAGTACCTGCTAGATAGTGAAAGTTTTTGCTTTTTGATATACTCTTAGTGGTGCAATTGGTTGCTCTTATGTCTTCGTCAGAACCAAAGGCTCCTCTTGGTTAGCAGAATTCAAAGGAATATGGTTCCAGTGACCATCTAGTAGATGCAACTTTGCCTGCTACTGAGCGCAATGGGCCGGCCTTTTATATATATATATATATATATATATATATATAATAGTATAGCCGCACAGCTATACTATTTATTTGAATTTAAAAAAATCGTATAGCCGTTCGGCTATACTCCTTTTTTGCATTTAAAAAATAGTATGGCTTTACCTCCTTGACACGTTGGCTAAGGCCTCTTTGACACGTGGGCATAAGCCATGGGCCGGCCTTTTTATGTATATAATAGTATAGCCGCACGGCTATACTATTTATTTGAATTTAAAAAAATAGTATAGCCTTGCGGCTATACTCTTTTTTTGCATTTAAAAAATAGTATGGCTTTACCTCCTTGACACGTGGGATTAGGCCTCTTTGACACATGGGCTTAGGCCATGGGCCGGCGGCTATACTTATCTCTTCCCACAATCATAATTTGTTTTAAAAAAAAGAGCCTCCAGCGACTAGGCGCCACGTGTCCCAAAAAAGTATAGCCGTGCGGCTGTACTATTTTTCAAAATCCCAAAAGGTGTAGCCGGCCGGCTCGACTATTTTTCAAAAAGAAAAATAGTACAGCCGCACGGCTATACTATGTAAATAGAATTTAATTATTTTGTGGACTTTTTCTATAATTTTTTTAATACTAATTAATAATTACTAATTAAAGTAATTCAAAAAGGTTAAGATGTTACTCCATTACATGTATTGAATTAAAGAAGTGGGCCAAAAAACAAAAGCAAAGAAAGTAATTATATGTTTATTAAAAAGGATTAAATTAATTTTTTTATTTTTTAAAAAGTATTACAAATACGTACAAACATGTACAATACGACTATTGTACGATTGCTTTTTAAAAAAAGGAGATGCATATAGAACACCGAATGTATTATTGGAAACTACGTACGTGCACACACACACACATATACATATACGTATACATACATATATATATATATATATTACGACTAATTAAAGTAAATAAAAAAGAATAAGATATTACTTAATTACATATATTAAATGAAGGAAGTTGGCCAAAAGAAAAAGTAAAGAAACTAATTTTATAT
>NC_047653.1:7861797-7925681 GCF_902201215.1 Prunus dulcis | reverse complement strand
AACTGAGTATAGCCGAGCGGCTATACTATTTTTAATATAAAAAGGAGGACCCCCAACGTTTAGGCGCCACGTGTCTACTTTTTTAATTAAAAAAATAAAAAACTGAGTATAGCCGTGCGGCTGTACTATTTTTTAATATAAAAAGGAGGACCCCCAACGTTTAGGCGCCACGTGTCCACATTTTTAAAAAAAACAGAGTATAGCCGTGCGGCTGTACTTTTTTTTGTTTTAAAAAAAGAACCTCCAGCGACTAGGCGCCACGTGTCCCCAAAACAGTATAGCCGTGCGGCTGTATTATTTTTCTAAATCCCAAAACGTATAGCCGGCCGGCTAGACTATTTTTCAAAAAGAAAAATAGTACAGCCGCGCGGCCATACTATGTAAATAGAATTTAATTATTTTGTGGACTTTTTCTATAATTTTTTAATACTAATTAATAATTACTAATTAAAGTAATTCAAAAAGGCTAAGATGTTACTCAATTACATGAATTGAATTAAAGAAGTGGGCCAAAAAACAAAAGCAAAGAGAGTAATTATATGTTTATTAAAAATGATTAAATTTAATTTTTTATTTTTTAAAAAGCATTACGAATACGTACAAACATGTACAATACGACTATTGTACGTTTGCTTTTTAAAAAAAGGAGATGCATATAGAACACGAATGTATTTTTGGAAACTACGTACGTACACACACACATATACATATACGTATACATATATATATATATAGTTATTACTAATTAAAGTAATTAAAAAAGAATAAGATATTACTTAATTACATATATTAAATGAAGGAAGTTGGCCAAAAGAAAAAGTAAAGAAACTAATTTTATATTTTAAAATTTTATGCTTTTCAAAAAAAAAAAAAAAGGACACTTCTCCCGACGAAATTTCGTCGGCAAAGATCTATGCCGACAAAATTTGCCGGATTAGGTTTCCCCCGACGAAAATATCTTTGCCGACGAAATTTCGTCAAGAGAGGTCTTATTTTTAAAAAATAAATATAAACTTAGGATTTTTAGGTTAATTAATTTTTTAAACTTTTATTTTTATTAACTACATAATATATTTGGAGATTTAATTAGTTTAATTAGCAATTATATTTTAATTATTATTTATTTAATGTCTGATTATGATTAAATATTTAATTAACTTCATGAATTATATTACTTAATGAATAGTAATTCAATTTCTCTTTTTCTTTTTCTCCTTTATTATTCACTAAGTTAATTACTAATCAAAGTAATTAAAAAAGTGAAATACATACTATGCTACTTAAAGGGTGTAGCCAAATTTTTCATAAAAATTTAAATTCTAAAAAAATAAAAATAAAAAACTGAGTATAGCCGTGCGGCTATACTATTTTTAATATAAAAAGGAGGACCCCAACGTTTAGGCGCCACGTGTCCACTTTTTAATTTAAAAAATAAAAACTGAGTATAGCCGCGCGGCTATACTATTTTTAATATAAAAAGGACCCCAATGTTTAGGCGCCACGTGTTTACTTTACAATTAAAAAAATAAAAAACTGAGTATAGCCGTTCGGCTATACTATTTTTAATATAAAAAGGAGGACCCCAACGTTTAGGCGCCACGTGTCTACTTTTAAATTAAAAACATAAAAAACTGAGTATAGCCGTGCGGCTATACTATTTTTAATATAAAAAGGGGGACCTTTAGGCGCCAAGTTTTCAAGCATGAATGACAGTGATAAGAGGATTATTTCCTCGTTATTTTGCTGCAATTGTAAAGTTTAGGTAAAGTTTTACTTACTAATTGGGAGTTAATTTTACAAATTAATGCCAATATCATATATTACAAAAACTAAATCCAAAATTAACGTGTTACTGCAAGAGATGTTTCCATCAGCTAAATACAGATGATGTGTCTCTGCAACTGCATGGACATCACGATCAGAGAGACACCATTTCCACAGGGACATAACAAGTGCAAGCTCAAGTGATTTCTCCATGGCAAAACAAGCATACCGTCATCGTGCTACATTAGTGGAATTGGATAAGTCATTTGTTGAAAAAATTTCTGTTTCTTTTCCACTTATACTAGCTTCAACCACATTTCTTCCTGTAAAAAATGCTGGCTTTGTAGGTAATGCAGATGTCATGCTTTCATTTGTTAACATAGATATGACATTTGACATGGTCGGCCGATCAGCTGCATTTTCTTCCACGCATAGCAGGCCAACATGGACGCATCTTAAGAATTGATCTTTAATACATGAATCACCTACTGTTGGATCCATTAGTTCTAGCACTGTGCCTTCCTTCCATAATTCCCATGCCTGAAACAAAGACTTAATTCAATTATACAGAATCACACACCTCAAATTAAGAAGAAAATTGCTTGACATACATATCCTACTATATTGAGCAGGCGATCAGCATTGTAGAAGCTATTGTTTCTCCTACCACTTATGATTTCAAGCATTAACACTCCAAAACTATAAACATCAGACTTTATGGAAAAGATCCCCTCCATGGCGTACTCAGGTGACATGTAACCACTGTACCAAAAAGAACATAAATTTAGTACGTTTCGGAATACAAAAATGCATGTTTAGCAAACCGAAAATTTTGAATGTCAAATTGTTTACTTACTATGTTCCAACAACCCTATTAGTATTTGCTTCCAGTTCATTATGCTTGAAAATCCTTGCCATACCAAAATCAGAAATTTTGGGGTTCATGTTTTCATCAAGTAGTATGTTACTAACTTTTAAATCTCTATGAATTACTCTCACTCTTGAGTACTTGTGCAAGTAGAGCAATCCTTGAGCAATTCCTTCAATTATACTAAAGCGCTTCTTCCAATCTAGTAGCTTGACTCTTGTTGAATCTGTCCAATATATATAGAGTGAAATTATAAGATTGATCACGATCTCTGTATATTTGACAATTAGGTGACAAAAGAAATCAAGTAATAAGATTAAAGTGAGTGCTTCCAACCGAATAGAAAGTAATCCAAACTTTTGTTTGGCATATACTCGTATATTAGCATCCTCTCTTCGCCATGAATGCAAAATCCAAAAAGTTTGACAAGGTTTTTATGTTGGAGTTCATATATGAGTATCAATTCATTCTTAAACTCCAGCGTTCCTTGCCCTGAACATTTTGAAAGCCTCTTCACAGCGATTTCTTGTCCCGTCAGCAATTTTCCCTGAATTGATGCCCACAACCTGATGATCAGCTATTTATACTTGGCTATTAATAAGAAAACACGTCTTGTAATCTAAAGCCTTACCTTATAAACAGGCCCAAAACCTCCTTGTCCAAGCTTGTTTTCTGGGGAGAAGTTGCATGTGGCAGCCATGACAGATGCATAGCTAAACACGCTTAAATCATGTCGCATCGTTCCATCATTTTGAAGCGCATTGGCATCAGTAGGTCTATCAGATTTCATTAAGTCAAGCAATTCATTCTCAATGATCTTTGTCTCGTTCTCCCCTATTTAGATTAAGGTAGTAAGTTAAACTTCTATATTTATAACAACAATTTTCAAGGATGTGAATAACTCTGTGTACCTGAAAGTGTAAATTTTCTTCTTCTTAGTAGATAGCAGACGATGCAGAGTACCATTAGCAGCAGAGCAGCAGCGGCGATGCCAGTTTCGATCCATATCCCCTTGTGTTTACCTGCATTGAGTAGTTAATGAACTTCCAGTTTAATTGTGTATAAATGTATGCATGTGCGCGCGCGGCAAATTATCTTTTGTTGTTTGTATGCATTGTCTGTTGTGGAATGATGTGAGCTGATATGAAATAGAAACTTCTGAACATGTTCGTAGATCGAAAGGAACTGATATGAAATTGAAACTTGTTGACAGCACATTTGTTGAAAAGGATAATGATTTAGTAGGCTTACCATGATTGGGAGGTGACTTTTTTAACAAGTAAAAACTATATGTAGTATCACCATCAAAGTCTTGAATGAACTCCCAGTTTCCAGTCCAAAATTGGCATCCAGTCTGATTAATATCAAACAGAAAGTTGAACCCAAAGCACTCACAATTTTTCCAACAAGAATCCTTACAATCACTAATACTGAGACTTGTATCCGAATCATTCAGGAGTGTTGAATTAGAGCCGGTTAGTTTAAAAATACCATTTTTTGGCTCAAATGCATCACCAACATGCCTACAAGTTGGCTTGTCCGCCCACCTCTGGCACCCTCCATCAGTGTTGTAGCCATAACAATTATCTGCCCTTGCAATATCAACTTCTCCAAAATCATATAGTCGCCCAGTTGAGGTAAGCAACCACTGTGATGGAGAATTTTGGTTTAAAGCAGTGTAAGTGAAGTAGTCTTCATTTTCGTTTGAAACGATGCTAACATTATATCTCATCATGATCAGCTTAAACCTCTTGCTCGTAAAGGCTCCACTAGTCCAATAAACCACCCCACGTCTCTTAATCTTCAGTTCACGCCCTTTGGCATCCCATTCAAGGGTGAAAGGCCCTTGCTCTAGGTTGTACCTACTTGACGACGAAGCTAGTGACCAAACGTGACCATTTCTATGGTTAACACCTAATTTCATGCCTGGCGTAAGGGTGTCTGTTGGATAATCAAAACTTTGCCAGAAAACCTGAGTGGTCGATCCATCGACAGAGTTCACTTCTTGTAGGATAAAATTGCCAGAATCTAGAAGAGTAGCCACAACATTGCTAGTTCTTTTCGGAGCAGAGCAAAGCTCCAACCTAGTCCCACCTTGGTCCATAATTTTCAGTGTGTTGTTCTTGTCCAAGGCAAGAACTCCTGTCGGGTATAAAACATGCATGTTTCTGCTGGCTATCCATTGTCCGTTCTCTGCTGTAGTGCTCCGTATGGTCAACTGGCTGGAATTCAGTCTGTCGTACGGAATGAAACCCAAACAGAACTTCCCCTTTGCAGAACATAAGGAACTTGTGGAATTGAGAGAGTCACCTGGTTTGAGTGTATCCCTAGCAGCAGTATAAGTCCACATTAAGCTTGAAAAAATAAGGAACAAAATCAACTTTAGACTGCTAGCCATGAATTTTCACAAACTACTATAATTTCTTCAAATGATGAAACCTTGGCTGATCAAAATATGTTATATATATCTATTGATCTATAGTGTGAATCCGATCGATCTAAAGCAAATTATTGTGTGAATTTAACCATCAAAGTCACTTGAAAACTCAAAAGGTCCAGTGGCCGACATAAGTTGAAAACTTAAAAAGTGTGTGTCCATTGCGCCACAGAAAATGAAATGCATAATAGAGAAAATCACTATCCAAATCATGCAGGACCACATAATTGAAACCCTTTAATCAGATAAGCTCCTTTAAACCCCACATTTCCCTTTTTCCTAAAGCCTAGCAGCCAAAGGAAAGTTGTCTAGTACCTTTTGGCAAGTGATTTTTAAAGCCAGTTTGTATTGACCGAAAAATAAATAATTAAAATAAAAGCTAGTTTATATGAAGGTAGAAAATTATCATGTAAAGAGAAAACATCGGTAATCGACATTTATGAAAATATAGATAACATTATTTAAATTGAACATTGAGAGATGTTGATATAACCAACTTTTTATAGGGGAACCCAAACCACGAAAGAGCTATCAGCTAATAAGTGATGCTAAATGAACCCTAAAATTAACTGAGTACACCATATTACCAAACTATTTATTGAATTACTAATTTATCATAATATAAAATGACCAAAAAGAATATATTGAATTATGAAACAAATATAATTTTAATAAGTACACCCTACTCATCATATTCAACTTTAATCAAACGTAGAGAAGTTCGTGCCATGATCGATTTTCTTAAAGAGGGGAGAAGAGGACCCGGAAGGGCTGATGATTTCACCTTGGAAGAAATAGATCAGTTAAGTTGTGTGAAAGCTCAAATAAAGTCTAACAAAAGAAATGGATAAAGCACGTTTTGGTTCAGTGACTCTTCAAAGTTAACTTCACCATATAGTCCAAGACCCGGATTCAATGGGATGGAGGGGCATTTTATGCTCTTCCTTTTTCTTTTTATCCATGGTCGAGGCCTCCAGCAGATAAGGCGAAATGTGGTCACTTCTTATTTCCTCCAAAGGTACAAATTGCAAGCTAAAGTGAAGCTCCATTAAGTCTATTTGGAAACAATAATTTTACAAATAATAAAGTATCATTACACTTATGGAAAAGAAAGTACGATTGAGGCACAACTTTATCTTCCTACTATATCAGAAGGGGACAAGCATTTATTGATAAAATTTCTGATTCCTTCCCACTTATATCACTTTCATCCTCCTGTGTTCCTCCAAAACATGATGGCCTTGTTGGTGTAGGTAATGACATGCTTTCACTTGCCAACATGGATATGACTTCTGACATGCTGGGCCGATCAGCTGCATTTGCTTCCACGCATAGCAGATTAACATGGATGCATCTTAGCAATTGGTCATCAATACATGAATCACCTAGTTTCGGATCCATTAATCGTAGCCCTGCACCTCCTTTCCATAGCTCCCATGCCTGAAAAAAGCTTATCAAAGTGTCTCAAATCTCACTTCAGAGAAGAAAAATTGTGATCATAAAGAGATCCATTTGACATACATGTCCTACTACATGACCAATGGACTGGCATTGTAGAAGCTGTTATTTTTCCTCCCACTTACGATTTCAAGCACTAATACTCCAAAGCTATAGACGTCAGATTTAATAGAAAAAACTGCCCCCCATGACATACTCAAGAGACATGTAACCACTGAAAATTGAAAAGAAAAGGTAAGATTAATTTTTTACATATGTAAATAAATGTGTGATTAGCAACCAAGAGTGCTAGACAAGATATATACGAATGTATGACTTACAATGTCCCAACAATCCTATTAGTCTTTGCTTCTAGATCAGTATGAGTGAGAATCCTTGCCATACCAAAGTCAGAGATTTTGGGGTTCAGATTTCCATCAAGTAGTATGTTACTAGCTTTAAGATCTCTATGAATCACACTCAGTCTTAAATATTTGTGCAAGTAAAGCAGTCCCTGAGCAATTCCTTTGATTATATTGAAACGCTTGTTCCGATCTAGTAGCATGCTTCTGGTTGAATCTGCCCAATACATGCAGAGTGTTAGATAAGAGTAAAAATTTACGCATATTACCAAATCTGAAGACAAGTAGTCGGATTAAATTAAAGTGATGGTCTAATTCCCAACCAAATAATAAGCAGTCTAGACTTTTGTTTGGCATATACTCATATATTAACATCCTCTCTACACCATGAATGCAAAATCCCAAAAGTCGAACAAGGTTTGTATGTCGAAGCTCAAATATGACTGTCAGTTCATTCTTAAAGTCCAATGTTCCTTGCACACCGAAGATCTTGAAAGCCTCTTTACAGCTACTCCTCGTCCTGTCATTAGTTTTCCCTGAAATATTGATGATCCATAAATATTTCACATAATCAGTTATTTCGTAGCAATAATAATATACTTTTCTATTATTTCTATTATTATAAAGCCTTGTTTTCCCCGGAGAAGTCTCCTGTGGCAGCCATAACAGATGCATAAGTAAATATTCTTAAATCATTTTCCATCTCTCCATCTTCTTGAAGCTCATTGACGTCATTACATGTGAACGATTGCTCTACGTCAAGAAGTTCCTTCTGATCAACCTTTCCCTGTTCCCTATTTTGGTAAATGCTTAAAGTTCTTTCAAATCTGCAAAAGTTTTTCTATTACTTCCTTGTGACTAACGAACCTACCTGGAAGTAAAAGATTTCTTCTTCTTAATAGACAGCCCATGATGCAAAGCACCACTATCAATAGAGCAGCAGCAGCAGCAGTAGCAGTGCAAATCCATATTATCCTCTTATGTTCTGCATACACACACGATTAGGTATTCAGAACCCTGGTTTCAGATATTGTCTATAGTGAACGAAATGCTTTAAGCCTACTCATGTGTCAAAACATGCAAGAAAACTCATAGTGAATCCTAGTACTTATCCTATGTATTCCCAAAATTCTTTTTGGTTGTTTGTACATATTGTCTCTTCGGAAGGATGTCAAGTCTATGAAATTGGAAATTTGTGGACAGACTCTTAGCACAACAGATTCAAAGACTTGTGACTGAGCAATGCCCTTGTTGTTAGAAGATAAGTACTGGTTGAACTAGAACCTGACCGATCTTGAAAAAACTCCCAGTTTCCAGTCCAAAATCGACACCTGGTCTGATTAATTATCAAACAGAAAGTTGAATCCAAGGCAGTCACAAATTTTCCAACAAGCAGACTTACAATCACTAATGCTAAGACTTGCATTTGAAATATCACTTTAGTTTCCCCACCTGAGCCGCTTGCATTAAAGTAACCACTTCCTTGCTCAAATTTATTACCATCATTCCTACGATCAGTTGGTTGGTCCCATGTCTGGCACCCTGCATCAGTGTTAGAGCCATAACAATAATCTGCTTCTGCAACATCAATTTTCCTGTCAAAGTCATATAGTCTCCCCATTATGGTTAGTACAAATTCTGATATACCACTTTGATCTACAGGATTGTACGTGAAGTCGTCTTCATCTTCATTTGAAACAATGCTAAAGTTATACCTCAGCTTGGTTTCATCAGGCAACATAAATTTAAACCTCCCAGTCCTAATTTCATACCTGGCAGAAGGGTGTCTACAGGAAAATCAAAACTTTGCCACAAAAGCCTTTGTGTTGATCCACCATTTCTCCAATCTCGTAGGACAAAATTGCCAGAATCTAACAGGGTAGCAGAAATATTGTCACTATTGCTAGTTTCGTAAGCAGAGTAAAGTACAACAGGGTCACCATTTTCATGTGTAATTTTCAATGTTTTATATTGGTCCAAGGTGAGAATTCCCAAAGGGTGCAAAATGGGTTGGTTTGGATTGACAATCCATGCATAATTATGACTTGCCGACGACTGAATCACCAGGTAGCTATAGTTTGAATTGTGGTCATATCTATGGAACCGCATGGTGAATTTATCCATTGCAGAAACTAAGGAACTTGAGGAATTGAGGGTGTCACCTAGTTTGATTGTGTCCCTTGCAGCATTAAAATTCCACAGTAAGCTTGAAAAAAGAGAGGAAGGAAGCTAAACTGAGACCGCTAGTGGTAGCCATGACTGATCAGCACAAGGTTTCTAGCCAAATGATGAAAGCTTTGGTGACATATTTCTTGTTGTGGCTCTGTATTATAAAACCAAATTGTTGTGGGATTTCTTTTGTTAGACAAGACTGAATTGTCATTAGACTTTAACCATCAACATGTACTGAGAATGTATGAGGTCAACTACAGGCCGGCCAACAAAACTATTAGAAAAATCCTATCAAGGTTTCCTTTCTTCTTTTCTTTCCTGTTAATTTATGACAGTAGAGAGAGACACTATGCACGAAGTCCTATTCCTGTTAATGTATATGAACCTTAAAACGAAGATATATATGTTAGTTTTTCCAACGCAAAACGGGGTTGGAATTATCAATATTTAGAAGGAAAGTCGATGTGCTTCTGCAAAATGTAAAAGGGTAGAGAAGACAGTGCTCATAAAATATACGGGAGCCTGATAAAATAAATATTAAATTAGGACAAAACTTAATTTCCATGTTTGTTCGGGTCCCAATCAAAGACGGAAAGCCCCTGGAACTGCACTATTGGGAGTAAACCATGATGAAAGTGACCAAATATCACCATTTTTATGGTTCACTTCACATCTAATTTCATTCCTGGTACAAAGGTGTGTCTTCACGCAAATCAAAACTTTGCCGCAGAACCCTTTTCACTGATCCATCAAAGCTGAATTCTTGTAGGACAAAATTGCCAGAATCTAAAAGGGTACAAACAATATTGGTATAGCTAGTTTCTGAAGCAGAGGAAAGCAAACCAGGATCACCATCATTGTGTGTAATTTTCAAAGCTTTACCTTGGTTCATGGTGAGAATTCCCAAAGGGTGTAAAATGGGTTTGTTTTGATTTTCAATCCATGCATTATTATGACTTGCAGAGCACTTAATCACGGTGTGTAGCTATAGTTCAAATTCTGGTCATATATGGAATCCAATATTAAATTTTCACTTTTCAAAGAGTTATCTTTACAGCTATTAAAGCAAGTATAATAACAATTGAGCCACACCAAACATGTTAGTACCTTCATCTTCCTACTATATCGGAATGGGAAAAGTCATTTCTTGATAAAACTTCTGATTCCTTTACACTCATGTCTGCATCAACCTCGTTTCTGCTTGTGAAAAATGCTGGCCTCTTTGGTATGGGTAATGACATGCTTTCATTTGTCAACATAGATATGACTTCTGACATGGTAGGCCGATCTGCTGCATCTTCTTCTACACATAGCAGACCGACATGGATGCATCTTATCAGTTGATCCTCAATAAATGATTCATGTAGCGTTGGATCCATTAATCTTAGCCCTGCACCTTCATTCCATAACCCGCATGCCTGAAATAAGCTTATATTCATTTATATCAGACTCTCCCCAGTCTCACCTCAAAGAATAAAAATCTTAATCAGAGAGAGATTAGCTTGACATACATATCCTACTATATTCAAGACGCGATCGGCATTGTAGAAGCTATTATTTTTCCTACCACTTATGATTTCAAGTGTCAATACACCAAAGCTATAGACATCGGACTTTGTCGAAAAAATTCCCCCCATTGCATACTCAGGAGACATGTAACCACTGAAATTTAAAAGAAAACGTACGATTTAGTACATAAACACATGCTTGGCAATCAAAAGTGATAGGCATGATACATAAGAATGCACTGCTTATGCATATAGCTTACTATGTCCCAACGATCCTATTAGTATTTGCTTCCCGCTCATTATGCGTGAATATCCTTGCCATACCAAAGTCAGAAATTTTGGGGTTCATATCTTCATCAAGTAGTATGTTACTAGCTTTAAGATCTCTATGAATCACCCTCAATCTTGAATATTTGTGCAAGTAAAGCAGTCCTTGAGCAATTCCTTCGATTATATTAAAACGCTTCTTCCAGTCTAGTAACATGCCTCTGGTTGAATCTGCCCAATGCATTAAACAGTTAGAAAAGAATGAAAAACTTCGCAATCTTCAAAATCAGATAATATAAACCTGCAAGAAATTAAACAAATACTGAGATTAAATGACAGGTCTAATTCCCAACCAAATAAAAAGCAGTCCAGACTTTTGTTTGGCATATACTCGTATATTAACATCCTCTCTACACCATGAATGCAAAATCCCAAAATCCGAACAAGATTTGTATGTTGAAGTTCAGATATAAGTATCAACTCATTCTTAAACTCCCATGTTCCTTGTAGCGAACATCTTGAAAGCCTCTTCACAGCTATTTCTTGTCCCGTCGACATTTCCCCCTGAATCAATGATCTATAATAGGTCATATAATCAATTTTCCTTAGCAACAAATAACAATATTACTTTCGTATTCTTTAAAACCTTACTTTATAAACTGGTCCAAAGCCCCCTTCTCCAAGCTTGTTTTCATCACAGAAGTTTCCTGTGGCTGCCTTGACAGATGCATAGCTAAATACTCTTAAATCATGTCCCATATCTCCATCATTCTGAAGCGCATTGACATTGTTAGATGAGTAAGATTCCTCCACGTCAAGCAATTCCTTGTCATCAATCTTTCTCCTGTTCTCCCCTGTTTTGATTAATGCATTACATTAAGATTTTCATTTCTCAAATCTGTGAAATTCTGTCAAAAGCTTCCTTATGCTTGAAGAATATACCTGGAAGTAAAAAAATTCTTCTTCTTAATAAACAGCACATGATGCAAAGCACCATTGTCAATAGAGCAGCAGCAGTGGCAGTACCAATCCAGATTATCCTCTTATGTTCTGCATAAACACGTTAAGTAGCTTTTTAGAACCCTGCAGGCTTCAGAACCATATAAAGTGAACAAAATACTCAAGCCTATTGATGTGTCAAACATTTAAGTATACTCACAGTGAATTTTAGTATTTTTCTATGTATACTCGAAGTTCCATTTTGTTTCTTTTTCAAGTGAAATTGGAAATTTGTGGACAGGCTCTTAGCGCAAAAGATTATCAGGAGGACTTACCATGGTTGTGCGATGCCTTTGTTGTTAGAAAATAAATATTGCGTGAACTATAACCTGTGCTGTCCTTGATGAACTTCCAGTGGCCAGTCCAAAATCGACATCCGGTCTGATTATCAAACAGATAGCTGAATCCAAGGCAGTCACAATTTTTCCAGCAAGCAGCCTTACAATCACTGATGCTGAAGCTTGTATCTGAAGCATCACTCGTTGCTGTCGAACCAGAGCCGGTTGGATTGAAGTAACCATTTTCTTCCTCAAATCTATCACCAGCATGCCTACAATCAATTGGCCGGTCCCACATCTGGCACCCTCCATCAGTGTTGGAGCCATAACAATAATCTGCTTGTGCAATATCAATTGTCTCATCAAAGTCATATAGTCTCCCCATTGTGGTTAGCACCCATTCTGATATACCACTTTGATCTTCAGCACTGTAAGTGAAGTAATCTTCATCTTCATTTGACACAATACTAAAATTATACCTCAGCTTGGATTCATCAGGCAAAATAAATTTAAATCTCCCATTCCTAAAGGCTCCACTGCTCCAATAAACCACCCCGTGCCGTCTAATCTTCAATTCGTGTGCCTCCGGGTCCCAATCAAGAGTGAAAGCCCCTGGCACTGCACTGTTAGGAGTAAACCATGATGAAATTGACCAAACATGACCACTTTTATGGTTCACACCTAATTTCATACCTGGCAGAAGGGCGTCTACAGGGAAATCAAAGCTTTGCCACAAAACCCTTTTGGGTGATCCATCAAAGCTCAATTCTTGTAGGACAAAATTGCCAGAATCTAAAAGGGTAGCCACAATATTATTGGCATTGCTAGTTTCTGGAGCAGAGTAAAGTACAACAGGCTCACCATCCTTGTGTGTAATTTTCAATGTATTATTTTGGTCCAAGGTAAGAATTCCCAAAGGGTACAAAATGGGTTTGTTTCTATTGGCAATCCATGCATAATTATGACTTGCAGCCCACTTAACAACAAGGTAGCTATAGTTCAAATTGTGGTCATAAATATGGAACCCCATGGTGAATTTCCCCATTGCAGAAACCAAGGAGCTTGAGGAATTTAGAGTGTCACCTGGTTTGAGTGTGTCCCTTGCAGCATTGAAATTCCACAGTAAGCTTGAAAAAAAGAGGAAGGAAGCTGCACTGAGACAGGCAGAGCTAGTTCTAGCCATGAATGGTCAGCACAAGGTTTCTAGCCAGATGATGAAGTTATGGCTGAAATTTTTCTGTTGAGGCTCTATATTTTAAAAGAAAATATTTGTGAGATGTTTTTTTTTAAATATATATTTTTTTTTGTCAGAAAATACTGGCTCGCTGTTAAGACTTTAATCTATCAACATCTCCTGTGAATGTATGAAGTCAAACGCGGCTGGCCAACAAGACAATTAGAAAATCCCATCATTGGTTTACTTTCTGCTTTTCTTTTTAATTAATTTATGGGAGTGGTGACTAGAGACAGAGACACGAGGCACACGTTATTTTATTCTATTTATTGGTTTGGAAGGTTATGATTTCTCTACTTTACTCGAAGCTTTATCTTGTTGTCGTGTTGTTCGTATCTTTTTATTATTATTCTAGGTAATTATTGACATAAATATCATTAGTTTCTACCTTTTGAATCACATGAGTTCAAGAGATTATGGTCACTTATCATTGGATATTAATCTAATAGTTCAAAAAAATTTCTTAAAAAAAATGTAAGAGTTAGTGAACTGTTGAATTTACATCCAACGGTGAGAGACCACAAATCTCTTGGACCCCTGTAGTTAGAAACAAACTACTTATGCATGAAAGATTAGATGGGTTGATACAAAGATAAGTTATAATGGTCATTTTTCCCTAAGAGGGTTAATTCCCTTCTTCTTTTTTTACGAGTCGTATTGTGAGATGGGAAAATCGAATATTAGACCTTATATATTCGAGTAAATGGTGTAAACCAATTGACTTACAAAGTCTTTCAAAAGAAAAGGTTTTCTAAATTTTGAAGAATAACTTATTTGACATAATTATTTGCATGTTGGTGGAGTGAAATCCATACCATTTTTATTAACCCTTATCTACTTCAATTATGTATTTTAGTTTTTTCGAAGCACAAGCGGTTGAATTGATAATATTTACAAGGGAAAATTACCTCAAAGCAGTTTGTTTGGTTCGGTTTAATTATAGTTTTTAATTAATTTAATTTGATTTAGTTCGGTTTAGTTCAAATCGATTCGGTCCCAACAATATTGTTGTCGCCACATAGAATTTCTGTATTAACCGTACAAAATTACGGTACTACATAATTCCGTTTGAAAATGGCGGCATAAAACCCAAACTGAAGCCAGGTTACCGTACAAAAACGATGAACGAAGTTTCAAATAATGAGAGACCCCATTAAGAAGTAGAAGTACATAAACTCACTCATTATGCACGCATTCTGCAAAAGGGGTCAACTACAGGAGGCTCTGAGACTAATTCTCTCAAACCCAACTCAGTTAGACTCTTATTATTCTTGCTACATGAATATCTTGCAGCTCTGCATCGATGAACGAGCAGAAAGACCCGGTCTTTTGGTTCATAACCACGCAATAACAAGTGGGTTTGATTCAAATTTGAATTTAAACACCAAGCTGGTAATGTTTTATTCGAAATTTGGCCGCATTGTTAGTGCCCGTAACGTGTTTGATCGAATGCCTGAGAAAAATGTTGTGTCTTGGACCGCTATGATTTCTGGGTATGCTCAAAGTGGATGTTATGAAAATGTTTTGGTGATGTTTTTGAATATGCGTCAGGCAGGTTATAGAGCTAATCAGTTTGGGTATGGTAGCGTGTTGAGGGCATGTACAGGTTTGAGGTGTTTGGAAGTAGGGATGCAAATACAGGGGTGTATTCTGAAAGGTAGGTTTGCTGAGAACTTGTTTGTGCAGACTGCGTTGGTTGATTTTCATTCAAAGTGTGGAAAGATAGAGGATGCGCGTTATTTGTTTGAGGAAATGTCGGAAAGGGACTTGGTCTCTTGGAATGCAATGATTGGCGGCTATGCTGTTCAGGGCTTTGCTGATGCCTCATTGCAACTGTTTCATTCAATGATGAGGGAAGGTGAATGTTTATACTTGTGGTTAAAATTGAAGCTTTTATATTCTTAGTATTTGTGCTCTTCTTTGTGTTTGTTCCATATTTTTTGAGTAATGCTTAGTCGCCACATTCCCACATTTACCTTGTCTTGGTGAATGACATTGCCCTTTTGTTTGCTGTGTGACCACTGAATGATACATTCAATTTAGGAAAAATTTACTACCCATATAATTTACGGCCCTTTTTGTGTGTGCCTTTTTTTTTGGTGTACTTAACTCTCAAGCAAATCGTCAACAATGGGTTTCTTTATGTCTTCTTAATAGATAGTTCTAAATTATCTTTTTTCATGCATTAAGATTTTTTTATATCATATGTATCACTTCCTTTGCTTTCCTTTAGTTAGTTATGTTTAATTGTATATGCGATATTTGACTCAGGCATGTTCCCTGATTGCTTCACCTTGGGGAGTGTTTTGAGAGCCTTAGCTGGAGGTAGTGGTTTAATGAAGGTAAGTCAAATACATGGGTTCATCATGCAAGTGGGGTTTGGATCACACAAAACTTTAAGTGGATCGCTGATCAATGCATATGCTAAATGTGGAAGTGTAGAGAGTGCTCATAAAATATACAAGAACATGATGAAAAAGGACATTATAGCTTGCACTGCACTGATAACTGGATATGCACAAGAAGGTAACTACAGCAGAGATGTGCTAGATCTCTTTAAAGAAATGACTCTTATGCACCTGGCCTTGGATGGTATTATATTATGCTCCATGCTTAACATATGTGCCAATAGTGCTTCATTGATCTTGGGAAGACAAATCCATGCCCTGACTTTTAAACACCAACCTTGTTATGATGTGGCCATGGGAAATGCTCTAGTTGATATGTATGCCAAATGCGGAGAAATTGAAGATGCTAACCATGCTTTTGATGAGATGGAAGAAAAAAATGTTATTTCATGGACATCGCTGATTTCTGGTTATGGAAGGCATGGCTTAGGACATAAGGCGATTGCTTTATATAAAAAGATGGAATATGAGGGGTTGGAACCTAATGGTGTCACATTCTTGTCTCTTCTCTTTGCTTGCAGCCATGCTGGATTGACAGGTGAAGGATGGGAATGCTTCAATACTATGTTCAGCAAATACAACATCTTGCCTCGAGCTGAGCATTTTTCTTGCATTGTAGATCTTTACGCACGTGCAGGTTTGTTAGAAGAAGCTTACAAGTTGATATGTGACATGAACATCAAGCCTAATGCCTCACTTTGGGGAGCCATTCTTGGGGCATGTAGCATATATGGTAATAGATCACTTGGAGAACTAGCAGCAATGCATCTTTTTGAGATGGATCCAAAGAATTCAGTTAACTATGTTGTTCTAGGAAGCATATATGCTGCATCTGGAGCATGGGACAATGCTTTGGAAACCCGAAATTTGCTAGAAAACAGAAGTTTGAAAAAGGAACCAGCACAGAGCCTTTTACAATCCACAACAACGAAAACTGTGCTATTTCAGCCAACTTAAGACAGTAGAACTTGCTAAATTTGTTGTTCATCCTTGAAGAGGAGCAAAGATTTATTACCATGCTGATCATGTGGATGTTTTGTTTTGCTCCAAGAGTAGATGAAAGTGCCTTGTTTAACTCGTTATACTTTTGGGATGTCATCATTGTCCACACAGACCGCTTTCACATATTGCTTCTAAACACTCAGGTATTCACCTTCCTAAGATATGTTTACTTTTACAGTTGTATCATTCCTCTTAGTATATGTTCAAAACAAGTCAAAATACTAAAATTCTAAATCTGGAGGAGCTTCATATACATCTATGAAGAATTAGATTTACCATGTTAATATATATACGTTCATGCTTAAAGTGTCACTTTTCTTTTGGAAAATAATTGACAGGCACGGAGGAAGAGTCTTTAGGATCAAGTTTAACCCACCAAACAAAAACAAGCGAAATCAAGGTTCCGGTAGATAAGTTCAGAGTACTGGAGATAGCCAGATAGGAGCTCTTCCTAGGTTATGTCCTTTGATAAGTCCATGCTCCTAAGAGGAACTAGGCCTTTTCAGAATGCTCTGCTTGTTACAATCTCATTATAATCTGTGGTCGTCAGTATGATCCATATCCTCCTGGTAAACATTCTCACGCTCTTTTAACTTCTCCACATCCATATGTTTATGCTTTGTTCTGAATATTGAATCTGCAGGACTAAAGAACTTACGAATCGGAGTTCTTGTTGCAGGGAAGAGTTACCTGGGTTAAGAGACAAGTGATGAGTTTGCTACTGTAAAAGCATTCCAACCGCTTAAAGAATGTCTCAGCTTTCTAAACTTAAGAAAAGATTAGAAGTTGAAAATACTTCTTTCATGGCTGTCAACATAGCAAACGTGGTGGAGAGCAACATCCAAGGCTGGATGACATCTTATAAAGTCAACATACAAATTGACTTATTTATAAGATTTGTATCGACTCGAACATGAGAATTAATAAAGAAGTTGAGGTTTTTTTGTTTTTTTGTTTTTTTGTTTTGTTTTTGGTGTCAAAATAATAAAGAAGTTGAGTTAGTATCAATTCATGCAATACAAATCCAGAAAAGCACAACCCGAACATGAGTCCATGACAAGACATGACTCGTTTGTATCAACTAGCTCTTGGTTTAGTGGTGTTTCTATTCCATCCTGTAAAAGAAAATACTATCGAAATAATGAAACAATATCAATAGCATGTATATAGGGGTTGTAAATCCTTGTATTTGCGCACGTGCTTTGCAAACGGCAAATCTATATAGCTTTTCCACTGCATTTTCCCCCTGCAGGTCAACGAACAAAACTGACTTCCATTCCATATCATTCAGCTGCAAACCTAATATAAAACAGCATCTTTAAGACGCATTTTTACAGCAGAGGCATCAAGGTTTCAAGTCCTCTTATACCAAAATTCATAACACATTCTCTTCCCAATCTGAAAGCCTTTTGTGTTCTTCCTGCTTTGAAACAAAGTGCATTCAGACATGAAATCCACATTTGGGTCCTTACTTAAGCTCCGCATCTTATTGCCCACCTCGCCAAATTTCTTATTTTTGCCCAAGATTCTGCTCCCAACAACTTGGTTTATTTTCACACCCGCCACGTATTCGACGGTTTGCCACACCGAGGAAGACAGTGTAGGAGAAGACATTGAAGACCAATCCAAGACCTCTGTGCAAATTATGAAGCAATTCGGTTGTACTGATACTGAAATATCTAATATTTTCACTCGGGGGCCTTTTCTACTGAAAGCTGACGCTAACCAGCTTCAGTCCAAACTCGAACGTTTAACGTGGTTGGGCATCAGTGCTCCTGAGCTTGCGAAGATTATCAATGATCGGCCCCGGTTTCTCACTTGTCGAGTTAACCATTGCTTTGATGAACGGGTTGAGTTCTTGATGACATTGTTTGGATCAAAGGAAGTGCTTGCCAAAGCCATATTAAGGAACCCGTCTTTCTTGACCCATGACCTTCACAAGAAAATCAAACCGGTCATTGCGCTATATGAAGGAATTGGTCTTAGTATGCCGGACTTGATCCAGATGCTTCTATCACGGCCTACATTGATACCAAGAACTTCCTTTAATGAAGAAAAGATGGAATATATAGGAAAAACCGGAGTTCCAAATGATTCCAGAATGTTCAAGTATGTTGTTACGATAATTGGCATTTCGCGCCTTGAAACTATCCGTCAGAAAGTTGCAAACTTGGAGAAGTTTGGTTTCTCAGAAGATGAGGTTTTTCTCTTTTTTGGGAAGTCTCCGTTTGTCTTGACACTATCAGTCGATAAGGTTCAGAGGAACATGACTTTCATTTTAGGAGAAATGAAGCTTCCTGCTACTACAGTTCTTGAGCACCCAAGTTTGCTATTCAAGAATCTGGAGGATGTGTTGAAGCCACGAGTACTTCTTGCCAGGAAGGTGCAGGAAATGGGTCTTGATTTACAGATTAATGGCCCTATGATGGTGAGGGCAATGCGGATGACGGAGAGGAGGTTTTTGAAAGTATTTGTTAATTGTCACCCAAAGGATGCTGCTGATGAATTGATGGAGTACTACAAAAATGTGAAGGGTGTTAAGCGATTGGCAGAAGCCTCAAAGAAGAACTTCCAAAAAGGATTTCCTTTCTGAATGTTTTTGGCTATCAGGTTTTCATCTGTAGTTTGTCTTATTGTACAGGATTTCCTCTATACATTTTGTTACATGAACATGGAGCAATTTCAATATATTTGCATTGTCATTTTGTTTAAACCTTGTTATCATTTTGGATTCAGTTTATTCTTTATTTGGGGTTCAAGTTATCCTTTATTTTGGTTCACTTCTATGTCTCTGTTGTGGCTGATACTTAGCTTTTTTGTTGTGCTGGTTAATTGCACAATCTCTAGTTACGTGACAAGATAAATAGAGACATGATTATATACAACCAGTTGCTCCTAAGATTTTCTCCATCGCACCCACCTTGGTAAAAGGTGGCTTCATCTTGTCACACATAGGTGACCATAAAATGAATGCGTCTCCAATCCTCTAAAAAATTGTAGGAATTGCCACAATTATCCAATATTCACAAGGAGTTCTTCATTCTCAATACATTTCTTTTCTTGTTAACAAACTCAAAGGATAATAAGGGACATTCCTACTCTGGATTTAGGTGTGGAGACAAATGCCCCTAACATTGAATACACAAACCCCCATCTATCAACATCTTTCAATATTTTTAGGTACGAGAGAAGAAAACGTAAATGAGGCATACAATTACTATGTGTTTATCTCTCTTGTCACATGATTGCATTTACACACCAAATTGCATATACACATGTGATAGCTAGGCCTTTATTAGGAAGGGAGGGGATGATGAGAGAGGATGTGAATTTATGACGGAGATATAGAAGGGAATCACCCGGAGATAGAGAAGGGAATCACCGGACCAGCCACATATTAATAAAATAAAATAAAAATTGTTTCTAAAAAAATCAGACAATAAGGATAAAATAGGAATTAAAGACTTTGTGTGACGAGCAAAATTTTGGGTGTAAACAGAACGGCCGAAAAGCGCCACTCAATCCAAATCAATGCATTGTCTCTAGCCACCCGTCTAAGTGCCTTGTGCCTAAAACCTCGATGCGTCTGTCCGTTGCTGCTAAACCCTTCAAAGGCTATCCATGGGCTGCCCAGGTATCCCCTTCTCTCTCTCTCTCTCTCTCTCTCTCTCTCTCTATGGAAATTCACGTCGAGTATCTATCTGCTCATAAATATTTTCTTTTTGTGGATTAGATGGAAAGCTTAAAACTTTGCCCAGGACTCTGACGAGATGATGAATATCAAGAACTAAATTTGTGGTAAAGATTTAAGAAAACCATTTTTGCTGCTTCTTTGTGACTGTGTATCAGTCCAAGATTAATAGGAGCGCTTAATATAAAAAGATTTGAGCTTCAAATTTTTGAATAAATTTTACTGCGTACTTCTATGCTGATTCTTTAGCTGCATTCCAATTTTCCCAAAGGATGTGCAGCCAATAACTTGAGTCTGTTGACATGCAATCTAGAGTTGGTTCTTTAGTTAAGCTCCGAAATTTATTGACAGCCTCTCGAAATTTTTTATCTTTTCCCAAAACTCTGATCTCAACAACTTCTCTACTTTTCCCGCCCGCCACCTATTCGACCATTTGCCAAGCCCAGGAAGAAAGTGTAGGAGAATATGTTAGAGACCAACCCAAGAGCTCTGAAGAAATTCTTAAGAACTGGGGTTGTAGTGATACTGACATATCCAAGATGTTCACACGGCGGCCTGCTTTGCGGAATGCTGACCTTGATCAGCTTCAGTTCAAACTAAACATTCTAAGTGGCTTGGGCATTAGTGCATCTGAGCTTGTGAAGATCATCAATTGTCGGCCCCGGTTTCTCAGTTATCGAATTAATCATTGTTTTGATGAGCGGCTTGAGTACTTTATGAGATTGTTTGAGTCGAGGGAAGTTCTTGTCAAAGCCATTGTAAAGAACCCATCTCTATTGACCTATGACTTTCACGATAAAATCAAGCCTGCCATCGCACTATACGAAGGAATGGGTCTTAGCACGAGTGACTTGACCCAAATTCTTCTATCACGGCCCACATTGATCCCAAGAACTTCATTTAATGATGAAAAGATGGAATATATACGAAAAACCAGGCTTTCGAATCATTCAACCATGTATAAGTATGTTGTCGCAATCATTGGCATTTCACGCCTTGAAACTATCCGTCAGAAAGTTGCAAATTTGGAGAAGTTTGGTTTCTCAGAAGATGAGATTTTTGGTCTTTTGGCAAGGTCTCCCCTTGTGCTTACACTGTCAATTGATAAGGTTCAGAGGAACATGACTTTCATTATAGGAAAAATGAAACTTCCCGCCCCAGTGATTCTTGAGTATCCCTTTTTTCTGTACACAAATCTGGAGGCTGTTTTAAAGCCACGAGTATTTCTTGCAGAGAAGATGCAGGAAATGGGTCTTGACTTGCAGATTAAAGGCCCTGTGATGCTGACAGCACTGAGGATGACAGAGAAGAGGTTTCTGAAGGCATTTGTTAATTGTCACCCAAAGGATGTTGCTGATGAATTGATGGAATTTTATATAAATGCAAAGGGTGTGAAGCGATTGGCAGAAGACTACTCCAAGAAGAACTTCCAGCAAGGATTTCCTTTCTAAATATCTTTTGCTATCAGGTTTTTATCTTTTGTACCTGCAAGATGTGTCAGTTTACCTGTGGATATCATTATGTTACATTATGGAGCATTCTGCTTATAGTGGCATTGTCATACTCTGAAATCCTTTATATTGTTTGGGGTTCAATTAATTTTCTATGATTCATGGTCTCTCTCTGACTCATATTTGCTCAATAAGCTAATTACATTAGTGTTCAAGTTACATGTCCTTTGATTTGTTAGAAATTCCCTTTTTTATACACTATCAATCTTTTGGATTGTTTAGGGCCATAATTGTTGGCCCTACATTGTTGGATGCAGAATTTTTCTTGAGCGACCCAATGAAACCCTTGTATGTGCAGTAGAGAGAAAATAGTAGAGAAAAAATGTTCGTAGTAAAAGAATCATTGAGTCTTAGATGATGTAGTTTGAGCATCAATCACGTTTTCATAAATATCAGTTGGTACCACAGTATCATCGGTTGGACACTGACCCTAATTCCGGGCATTCGACTTTCTTTTTAATTCTAATGTATATGATTTGTTCTCTATGTGAGTTTCTATTTTTTGTTTTCCTGACTTCCCGTTGGATCTGATGGAGAACTCATGTCGCACTCAAAAATTCAGTAGGCACATAAATCATCTGGAATGCTTATCTTAATGCATCCTTGTAGAAGTAATTTCTGGCATTTGAGGGACCTTTATTGGCGTAGTTTTATGAAATGAGTCTCACATTCCCACATTGCGACGAGCAGTTTTTCTTTAAAGCAAAGTGCTTTTTCTATTTTAGTTTGTTTAGATATTTGTATGAAATCGCAGGAAATTCAGATTCGTAGTTCCTTGGACATCATACTTCTAGTCTTGAGGGTCTTGATTAAGATGAATCATGGGACTATAAACAAGGTTCCCTCTCTTCTTTCTCAACTCAACAAGTTGTTTCTGGTTTCGTGTGTCAAAAAGAAGATCCTAGAGTTGATTCAGTGCTTGCTGATTGATACTGGAACTCATAAACTTAGTTCTTGCTGATTTATACTGTAATGTAATGAGTAAATTTGTTCCTACTGAACTATAACGTATTGATTTTTTTGTTGTTTTTGTTTTCGTGGTCAAATAACTTAATTAGTATTGAGGATTTAATTCTATGGTGACGATGTGTATGGGGCCAAGCAGTGGTGCCACAGCTAATTACGGTACCACTTGCTTGAAGTTCTCTTCTACATAGTTAAGAAATTATTAGAGAATTCCTACTTGGTTTGGTCGCATATAAGTTTTATGTTTTCCTGACAGAAAATAGTTTTATTTTTATTTTTATTGTGGCAGTGGAGAGCCTTTTGTTTTGTTGGGATTGTTTGAAAGCTGCTATTGGAGTATCAATAACTTTTTTTTTTTTTGGTCAGAAGAATTTCAATTAGACCAACGGGGCTAGCCCAGTTTCAGTGGAAAGGGTCTTGACTTACAGACCAGTAATCTTAGGTTCGTACTTTCATGATACTTTGATAGTGTGTGTGAGAAAACCCCCTTCTTCAAATATCGCTAGTATAAAAGTTAATAAAAAAAGGAGGAATTTCAATTAGGTTGGTCGGGGATGAATTAATTCCACTAGGTTGGTCAAATAAGTTTCAAGCATTTTCATTGGATGGATATCCATGTTGGGTTCCACTGGTTGGAGGAATGCAAGCAAGTGGACTTAATATTCCATCCTGTACACATTCTTTAGTTTCAAAGCTCACGTCTAAAGCTGGCCAAGAAAAAGTTGACTTCTAAAACAATTAGAATCACAGGAAAACAAAAAATAGTCAGAGAAACAAATTATTTAACATTGCCAAATCAATCAATGCAGCACTTGTTGATTCATGCTTTGTAGCTAGGTCAATGTGCAAGCTATAAACCTTGAACATAGGACATTGTTGCATGCATAAATTAAAACACACATGAATAAGAAAATGCCACTAACAATAATGGCATCCTATAAAACCCATAAGCCAACCTAGCTATTGCTTCAAGGGCTCTGTGATTTCTTGATCATGGAGGAACTACACCAGGCAGCTTTAGCATATTACAACAATGGGTCACAAAATCTTCAGCTGCTGGCAGCCAACTTCTTCCGATCCATGGACGGAAATGGCGATGGTCGAGTAAGCAAGTCTGAGTTCATTACATTCCTTCAGCAGAACGGCTACGGTTGGATTAACCCTAGCTTCTTCAACAATCTGGATCGAAACCATGATGGCGGTCTGGATTTTGAAGAAGTGCTTACATTTTACTACATCATTAAGACCAGGAACTTGTGGTGCGATGGTTGTGGGGTGTGTCTAAAAGGGTTGTATTTTACGTGTGTTGAGTGTTTCGACAGAGCCGCCAACACGTATGATCTATGCTCCCGTTGCTACTCCAGCAGGCGGTTCCGCCACAACCACACCTGCTTCTTGGATAACCATATGCTGCTGAGATCAAAGAGAACGCAACTTAGACAAGCTGGTCTTCCAAACCTGAATTTGGTAACTAAAAATTATTTCTGTATTTATATGCATGCATTGACCTAAACTTTTTCTCTTTTTCATCAATTGTAGTTAAAGATTTTCTTTTGGATACAATTCTGTTAATGAAAACAATCATTGATGCAGGTAATCACTCCAGCACGACAAATTTTCTACCCTCCAGCTACACCTGCTAGGGTATATATATCTTTTCAGTTTTTTTTCTCTTTTGGTTGATCTTTTTATGTATTTATAGAAAAAAGTGTTGCATGATAACAACTTATGTTTACATGATCAGTTGAATTGGTTGCTGTTTGATTATGTTTTGCAGAACAGATTGCGGCAAACATTTCAAGCATTAGAAGCCGCAATTACAGTTGCAAATTTGATAACTTTGTGTACCATTATGTGAATGGATAGTGGAAATATAATAAGGGGACAAGCTAGCCAGCGATGACGACAAGAACCTTCACAAGCTTAGCTTGTGGCCCGATCGAAACTTCATTTTTAGTTTCTCAATTGTTTCTTTTTTCTTCCTTTCTGAAATTTGATTTAAAGATTGTTGTATTTTTCCACTTTATTTGTCTTGGATTAAACGAGGAATATATTTGTTGATCTAAAGTTGGATATAATGTTTGACATTAATTAAAACCCAATGTTAATGTTTTGTCGGTGTTGGAAACAAAGCTTGAATTATTGAATCTTGTTCTAAACAACTGGTAACCTTGATAGAGCTTGAATTTTGCTGATCAATGGTGACGAGGAGATTAAAGCTCCCAAAAGTGCTCAATAAAAAGGAAGGAGTCATATTACGGAGATCGCATTTAAAGACGGCATTGTGTAATGCATATTTAATAGAGGTGGAGTCCACCAATATAATGACTTTCACCTTTATTAAAGAGGTGATATACAATGTCGTCTATAAATGTGATATCCCTAGTATTTTTCAAAAAGAAGATATATAGTTATAGCTTTTTTTTTTTAAATAAAAAAAAGATTGGAAAAAGGGAATTCGCATGTGAGTTCACAAGTCATAAATATTCCATACAATTTATAGTAATTTTGTCAGATCTAATTGTCGTGTGGTTTATGTCTACATTTCTTCGTTTAGCACTTTATTACTAACCAAATTATAAAACTTTAAAAAATCAAATATTAAGAATTAAAAGTAAACCACAAGGTGTAATACGGTTGACAAACTGTCATCTCTAGCTGGTAAGCTACCTGGTGTCTCAATGGCAGTAGTTTATGTGCCAATTTAGCATTGTTTATTTGGGGTGATAAGTGATTTTTAAAAATTTTTGGGAAGCCCAGCCCGTTTGGTAAACTATGAAAAAATCACTTATTGTTAAAATGGCTGTGAGAGAAAGCTATAAGGGAAAACATGTCACATTCCCAAAATCGCTTAATTTTGGAGTTTCCATGACTCCAAAGCCAGTGAGCTCCCAAAAGACCTCGTGCTAGATGGAGGCGGGCATGTACATATAAGGCACATCACCCCCTCTCTGTTGGTCGATGTGAGATGTTATAATCCACCTCTCTTAGGGGCCCGACGTCCTCGTTGCCACACTCGCACCACACCACAGAGTGGCTCTAATACCAAATTATCACATCCCGGGATCGACTCTACCGTTATACGATATTATCTGCTTTGGGCCCCTCTTTTTGCCCTCACGGTTTTGTTTCTGAGAACTCACTAGCAACTTTTCAATAAGTCACCCATCTTGGGATTGCTCTAGCCCAAACTCACTTAACTTTGGAGTTCCCATGACTCCAAAGCCAGTGAGCTCCCAAAAGGCCTCGTGCCAGATGGAGGCGGGCATGTATATATAAGGCACATCACCCCCTTTCCGTTGGTCGATGTGAGATGTTACAAAGCAGCTAATAAGGTGCTTTCATTTTCTGATTATGTAGAAATCAGTTTTGAAGAGGCGCTATGTTTAATGATTATGCGGCAATCATTTTCTAATTATACGAGGAATCAGTACCAACAACACTTTTAACAAAAAGTTTACTAAACGCCAAACTGCTTTCTCTCACAGCTGACTTCTCTTACAGCAAATCTGACAACGATTATTTTTATAGCACAGCAATGCCAAATTGGCTCTACAATCCTTTAGAAGCACTTTATGATCAAGGGCAAGCCGAATTGCGAGTGGAAATGAAATCACACCCTTGGGGTATGGGACTCCTCGTGGTATTTACTCCCAAAAAAAAAGTTGCATATGATTTTTATCACCCAAACAGCCCCTATAATTTTCCGAGGTAGTGACTGTTCTAAAGGATGTATAAAGGTAAATCCTGTCACCATCCCACTGAGCAGCTATAGTTGTAGATAGAGAGATACCAGACTGCTCGACACAACAAACAAAGGCAGACCCTTTGGCCTCTTTCACTGCCACCTGAATTACCTCTTAAAAGCCAAGCCCTCTATTTCTATGGTCTTTGATTGAATGGCTTCATCTCTTTTCACAAGGACTCTCTTGGGTCATCATCGCCTTTTCCACTCTGCTTCACACTCACTCTGTCAAAAGCCCCAAATTTTCTCTTCTCTGTTCAATGTAAATCTCTCTGCGTTATTTCTCAGCAATCTCCCATTCGGTTTGTGGGCTTTGTTGGATGATATTCTGAATCCATTTGTGTAAATTTGTTATCTTTTGCTTGGTTTATCGGTTTTGATTATAGTCTTTCTTTTTTCTTGCTCCATATATCAGATTCTTGATGGGTTTTTGTTTTATCAGTGAATTGAGTAGGAAAAATTTGGTTTGGAACGTTTTGTAGTGTTTTCCTGAGAAGGGATTTCTTGTTTGATCAATCAGTGATTTGTGGTAATATTTTAATTTACTATTGTGAAGGTGTTTAGTGTAATTATTATGTACTTGGTCTCAGTTCCTGACTCTAAAGGCGTCACGAAGAGTGTAGCAGCTCTGTTGGACTCCAGTAGCCGTGAAATAAAAAATAGAGAAAATTTGTTGGAGTCTGCTTGTTTATTTTCTAGATTCCTGTTTTTTTTCTAGATTCCTGTTTTGATTGTCGTTATGAATTAAATTATTGGTCTTGTATCTTAATCAAAATTATGTAAATGCAGAGTTCTTGCGGTGAGTTATTAGCTGTGTGTTTAATTGAAAATCATATAGAGTTTTTAAATATTGGTTGATGTACCCGTCTTTGTCTTACTTTACAAGATAACTTCGATCAGACCATTGAAAATTCTGTATTTTTTTAGGAAAGGGCTTCCTTAAAGATATTTTTTCTGGACTAAGCGTTTGCAGTGAAATTATTGTCTTCCTAGGGTGAAAAGATTACTGCATAATAGGGTTCCTCACTGATAATATCAGTATGGTTTTGCATATCGTAGTCTATTTGATGAAGTTGTTAACTTGATAATTAGGTTCATTTATTCATTTTAAAACGCACTAGTCAGTTTGAGCTACTTATTGAATCTTATCTTGTTTCTCATGCTAAGTTCTACACAATGTCTTTTCTGTCAATTCAGAGGGGAATAGAACACTTACGAGCTGACCCTGCCTATACGAAATATAAAGCATCTGGTTGGGTTCCTCGTGCAATGGCTTCATCAGTAACTGGGGCAAGAGCAGAGTTTACAACACAATCTGTGTCTACAAATGAGCCTGTTGTTTCTGTTGATTGGCTCCATGCTAACCTTAAGGAGCCTGACCTGAAGGTACCTTGTGTTGGCTTGTTTGTACTGTAAATTTTCCCTTCATCCCCCTTTTTCTTCCACTGGAGTGTATGTCGTGAAATAAGTTGAAATTCTTACCATTTAATGCTTGGTGCTCAGTGTTCTTTCACCTTCATGGTATGGAATTTGTTTTTTGATCTGATCATGAAATCTGTTGCTATCTAAAAAATGATGTGTTGTCATCCTCATCGTCAATACCTTTTCTGTCTTTCTCTATGTTTGTACTAACTATATTCAATGTTTGTTTTGTTCTTATTATATAGAATTGTCTTTTTTACTTGGAGACATTTCTCTTTTCTCTTCTTTATTATATGCATCCTTTTGGTCCTACATGTTGGTAATATTTATTTAGTTATCTACATCAGGTGTTGGATGCCTCTTGGTACATGCCTGATGAGCAAAGGAATCCAATTCAAGAGTATCAGGTGTTCACTGCGCTTTCTGTTTGCAGAAGTCATACTTTATGCTCTAATTGTTTTTTATTGTGGAAAATTGCTGCTACTTTATTTCTCAAAAATACTCCTCAACTCCAATCCTATTCCAAAAATCTTTCATGTTATTTCATGGTGTTTCAGCTTCCTCTCTGGTACAGTTTTGTCAATTTATCCTCTCCATTATGACAGGTTGCTCACATTCCTGGTGCACTTTTCTTTGATGTAGATGGAATATCAGATCGCACTACAAAAGTGAGATGCTTTCTCTTTATTTGTCTTGTTGCCCTTCTCTAAATGACATCTTAGATTTCTTATATTCTATAATAATATATACTAAACACTAGTCTTGTTAGCAGTAAATAATTTATTTCATGCTATTATATGAGTTGACTTAGAAATACATTCTTATTTACATGGCCAATTTCTAAAAAGATTCGGATTGATTAAAGATGTTAATATTAGTCTCATACTGATGTTGTAGGTTTTTAGTTTTGTGTGCCATCATTGCCGGGCATAAACATCACTTTTGTAACTATCTAGCAGTCTCCTGTTGTTTGCCATTATTTATGATTTAGAAATGATGACTTGTAACAGTTACCGCATATGTTACCATCAGAGGAAGCCTTTGCTGCTGCTGTTTCGGCTCTTGGCATTGAGAACAAAAATGATCTAGTGGTGTATGATGGAAAAGGGATCTTTAGTGCAGCTCGTGTATGGTGGTAAGTTATGGGGCGAATGTGAAAGATTTAGGGCGCATTTGGTATTGTTTAACAAAACAGTTTTCATTTTGGAAAACACGTTTGGCACTATAATCTTAATTTTTATTTATTTATTTAAAGAAACACGGGATACAATTCTGAAATTCAGCTTTAGTTTTAAAAATGTTCCCATGATGTTTTCACTCTTTTGTCCGATACCCTCAGCTACCGCTCTCTCTCCCCTGTTGTGGCTCTTATATGACACCCACTTATCTTGTCCACCCTTCTCTCTAATTCTGATGTAGTACAGCCTGTAGGTGTTAGATTTAGCACTTAAACAATAGAACAGAGAAGAATATAAGAGACCGAGGAGAAGAAATATAGATCGATAAGATGAGATAAAGGGCAGAAACAGTAGAACAAAGAAGAATATTGGAGATTGAGGAGAAGAAATATAGATCGAAGGGATCAGAGAGTTCTAGGAAAAGGTTTACTCAACATTCAAATCTGCATTACATGGGGGTATATATAGAAAACTAAAACCTAGACTTAATAGGATAAAAATCCCTTGCTTAAACAGAAATCCTAACCCAAATAAAAAAGTAAACTTAAAACTAGAAATCTGGAAATCTGGAAAAGTTGAAATCCTACTAGAATTTAGAAAACTAGAGGATCTAGGAAACTAACAAATACATTAGGAAACTAATAAATTTAGGTCCTACGCGTCCTGCATCAAATTCCTTTTTCATTTCTTCAATCATTGTTCCTCTTATCATTGAAAGGGATTGATGAGAAATCAGCATCACAAGGAGAAAAATTGATATAAGTACGATTGGCCTCTCTCACTCTGACCTTGTTTGAGGTACATATCCACTCAAACAAAAAGTAGCATATTATCTACCAGAGACATTCTTGAATTTTCAAATTGCACAGTTCAGTTTCTCATTTTCATCAACAGTTTTTTGAAAATTGTTTTGTAAAATGTTACCAGATGCCCCTTTAAGTTTTAACTCATGTGAACTGTATTAAGAAAATGTGTTTTACGCTTTTATTTATGTAGCATGAACTAATGCTTCATTTCCTTATAATATGAAAAGGATGTTCCGAGTATTTGGCCATGACAGAGTCTGGGTTTTAGATGGAGGCCTACCAAGATGGCGTGCATCTGGATATGATGTTGAATCTAGCGCGTCTGGTGATGCAATTTTAAAAGCTAGTGCTGCCAGTGAGGCAATAGAGAAAGTATACAAGGGACAAGCAGTAAGTTCACAATTTGTATACTGAGTCTCTAACATCAGTTATTTTTTGACACAGGCATTTTTGGACTCTCTGATCCAAAAGCAATTAACATATGGTTGTAGTTCTTTCTGTTTTTATTATTATTATTATTATTATTATTATTATTATTATTATTATTATTATTATTTTTGAATGTTTGATATCTGATGTTTTGGAACTCGTTGTATTAATGATTAAAAGGATTATGGAAGCTTAAGCCATGTGCACTTTTCTTGACAAGATAAATTTCTAAACTCTTAGGTTCTCTCCTTCTCACTCCATCAGTTCTTTAGTTTCTGTTTGTTGTCTATTTTCTCTATACTTAAGTAGACATATTTTATTGGAGCATGGATCAAAGTGGAAGAAATGCTAGCAATTTTTTGTAGTCCTTTGTCATTTTGTTTTGTGATGTTAGTGTGTTCATTGTAGCTTTTGGGATCAATAACTGCTCTTGACATCTAGAAAATTTGTTGTTGTAAAATTATTATTGTTTGCTAGTGACAGAAGTAAAGAAATTTGGGAGTTTGATGACAATGATGAGGGAGTTGAGCCGTTGAAGGTTGGCCTAGAGTTCAAAACTTTATTTTTCCTTTTTTCTTTTTTTGGGAGGTGGGGTGTCGGTCCTCGCAGTTGCGTGTCCATTAAATTGACTTTATCTCATGTTCCAGTTTTTTTTATTTAACCTGTGATACTTTTCAAGTCTTGTTGTGATCATTTTGGGAAATGCAACATTCTGCAGGTTGGGCCAACTACATTTCAGACTAAGTTTCAGCCACATCTTGTCTGGACTATTGATCAGGTTTGGTTTGTTTATCTTGACTAAGTACGAAAGGTGTGTGTCTCAAATTAATCCCGGAAATTGGTGGCAAGTACGTCTGTTTTTTCAAGCAGATATTTTAGTTGATGGATTTTTGTTCTTGATCAAATCCTCGCTTCCTTAACTTTGGGGGTGTAATAAGGATTGGATGTTTGGACATCCGTACCAATTGCCTAAAACAATTAAAAAGTTGTAGACTTGCTTTTCCACATTTTTGGTTTTCCTTCGTTCCAATGGCTGGGCTCCTAGAAGCCCCTCCCTGTCGTTTGCTTTCCAGACCTTGAAGGACATAAAGATGTAAATGTAACCAAGTGATTGATGTGAGAGTCAACAATTGCAAGCAAGCACTGTAAATAAATGTGTTTGTTTTGCTATGCTTTAAAGAAAATACAAAATCTATTTCCAATTCATCCTGGTTTTATATTTCCTACCGTATTTTTCAGGTTAGAAAAAATGTTGAAGAAAGAACTCATGAACATATAGATGCCCGATCAAAGGCCAGGTATTCTTTATACTAAAGCAATTGCATGTGCTTCATGTGCTCAAGTTTGACATTTTTAGCCAGTCTTCAGCATGTAAGTTTTGTTTCCTGGGTAATTATGTGAAGCTTGAGTAAATCTTGGTCTGCTATTTTCCCCATAGTTGTGTGAATCACCAGCTGGATGCATCATGTAATAATTGGTTGGAATTCCTAATCTTGATTGAAATAATATAACAGTAGGTTGAGCACCCTTACTTTTCCTCTGTTTCTCTCCCTTATACAAAGTAAATTATGCAGTTATATGGAGACATTTTGGATTGATTTCTATTTTGATATGGGTATTTTTTAATAATTATTGTGTGGGCTTCGAAGGTTTATTATCTTATCTGGCTTCATATCCATAAAGTTTGGTTTTACATCAACAATCTTGGATTTGATGTCTTGCAGGTTTGATGGAACTGCATTGGAGCCCCGGAAAGGGATAAGAAGTGGTCATGTACCTGGAAGCAAGTGTGTTCCTTTTCCTCAGGTAATTGATCAAATGCTTGTGTTTGAACTCTTATAGTGGTGATTTAATGATGCATCCCTAGGATTTGTAATGATTCAATCAATGAATGTCTGAAGAACTTGAGGCGAATACATAATGGATGGTGGAGGATCTTTTGTATGTTTTTAGTTTTAACTATAATCGTCTCATTCCTCAGATCTGAGTTAACATTCATTTATAAACGTTTTCAGTAATTCAGAAACTAAAAGGGTTTTCTGAATATATATATATATATATATATATATATATATTTGTAATTGACGGTTAGCTATCTGAAATAATGAACAAAAAATTGTGTACTTCGTCATTTTGACATTTTCAGAGCTTGATGCAGGTGATCTATACCAACTGTTAAAACTACAATATTTTTGGAGTCTGGTTATGAGCATGATCGTAGTCTGATTGTTTTAAAATTTGAGTGAAGTATATGATTAACCATTCTACATTGTTTAAAATCGGAAGCTAGCCTAAATGTCTCAATTTTGTTGCATCAAAACTTTCTTTGCAATGTCGGCAATTTCCACGCCCCTTTCCCTAATAATCTGTTTCTTAATTTTTTTTGAAATTGCAATAAAATTGTGTTGATTTCTGTTAAAGAGCTATGCTGCATAACTGTTGATTAACAAATGTGTTTGTTTCTTTACAGTTGTTGGATTCTTCACTAACACTCTTACCAGCAGATAAGTTGAAAAACAGATTTGATGAAGCAGGTAAGAATTATTTTTTGTTTTTATTATGATTTCCCATTAAAAATCTCAAAAACTTTAGTACATTTCTACTTAGTTCTATAAACCATTGTACCTGATCATTCTTGTTATAGGATTAATCCATTTTTGCTGTTTACAATGAGGTTTTGGATAAATGTAATAAGAAAACAAATAGATAGTAAGTACTTCCCGACTCCCATTCTAGAACCTATTTTTCCACTAAGACATAATATAATGATCAACAAAAGTCATGGTTTCCTTCCCGCCGCCCGCCTCTTACATATATACTGTTTTTTTTTTCTTTCAGAAATTGTGGATTATATTTCTGTAGTAGCATATTGTAATTGGTCACAAGGTATCTGAATATCATTAGTTATTAATGATCCTAACATCATGCTGCAGGCATCTCTTTGGAAAGCCCTATTGTTACTTCATGTGGGACTGGTGTAACTGCTTGCATTCTTGCACTGGTAATTATCTCTCGCCAGAAGTACACACAAAGACATATATGTGCGGGTGTGTGAGTATTTATATGTTAGTAAGATGAAAAGGACATAATTGTAAATTGTCTGATGTTAGATTTCAGGATTAAAAAACAGTAAAAAATGTGTGTTTTAAATCATGACTAATGTGAATGTTTTAATCTTGGATCAAGATTAATCCCTTATACTAGTCCTTTGAATGAAAGGATAGGCTTTGTGATTTTTTGGGTTTGGTGCTACACATTTCTGATTTTCTTAGACACAATAAAGCTAGAGAGATGCAGATTGGTAGCATATGGCTGTAGCATCCATGCTGCTATAATGCTAAGCCTGTATTCATGAATTTTTGTTTTAAAAAAATTCGGAACTCTTTTGTTCATACATATTCATGTGGTCTCATCCAGGGTCTTCATCGACTTGGTAAGCCTGAAGTAGCAGTCTATGATGGATCTTGGACTGAATGGGGAGCGCAGTCCGACACACCCATCGACACTTCTTCGTAAAGTGTTTAAATCCAGTGGTATTGCTGGAAGCTTGTTGGCACCATGAGCAACCTCGGGTTGCTTACTCATATTATGACAAAAGAGGTTGTATCTAAGTTTAAAAAATCTTGTTATAAGTCATGTTATTGAATACCAACCTGTGTTTTCGTTGTTAAAAATCGCAACCTCTACGCCCCTCCCCAGTTTGAATCCTGTTGAGGATCTTATGTGGCACATGAATCAAAGCAGCAGATTGGAAGAGGTTTAAGGCTTTCTGTGTTTTATTATTGATCCATGATAAAATAAATTAAGCAGGGAATAAATTGACACGCTTTGCCGATAAACGTCGTGTTTTTTTAGTAAATGTTTTCCGAGGATGTTATAGAAGAGAAACTAAACCACCGCATTTTCAAGTCAAATGAAAAGAATCTTACATACAAGAGCACCGAAGCGAAAATAAAAAAATGCGATCCTGAAGAGAAAAATTATATTTACATGAAAATAAAATCTTGTCAACCACTAGATGTGAGCAGCTGGTGGAGATTGTTGGAGAGCGAAGGTTTTGATTGAGCATCAAAGTGTTTTGCTAATATCTCCACAAACTTCTCCGGAACCAAGCAATTGTTCTTCAAATATAGCTTCTCTTGAATAATAGGAAATGCAACTACTTGCAGCTCTTCAGCAGGAGGAGCTCCCTTCAATTCCTGCATGTATAACAAAAGAGGATTGGCATAAAAACCCTACAAAAATAGAATGAGAAAAAGTAAAAACAAAGAGAATTAGACAGAAAAAACCATCAAATCTTTTTTATTTTTTCAATGGCGGAAGTAAAATTTAGAGGGAAACTGAGCAAAATACCTGAAATGACCCCATGAATTCAAGAATGCCAACTTGAGCCCGCAAGTACTTGACAAAGTTGTAAGCAGCAGTGAGCATCTCAGCTGTGTTCATCTTGCTTCCTCCAGGAACAAGCTTCCCTAGCTCTTGAGTCTTCTCTGTGATCTTCCTCCTCCTTTCTCTAGCCGCAATACTCTGCGCAGATACGCATTTTTCTTCCACTTTCTTCTTAGCAGTAAAACCAATCTCATAGTCATTAACTTTTGACTTGTTGCTAGCAGTGACTGTCTCCTCCAGATGCTGATTAAATGTGAGCAATGGAGTAGCAAAGACCCCAGGTGCCGGAAGCAACTCGGGCAAGGGACAAGAATCTGGAGGAAACGCATTATAGAAAGTTGCGGGTGTGAACTCCGGGTAAACGAAATCTTGGAAGCATTTTTGACGTTTCGGGTACGGGTGCGAATAGAAATCAAGTTGTGGAAACATGTCTGGGGTAGTGAGATGTGGAAGAAGAAGATGATCATCACTGGTAGTGTCAAGATGATAGTTTTCGAGGTTGACAAGATTGTAGAGGTCATGGCATGGATGATCATCAAGAAATAAGTTGTTGGGAAGGATGGAACGATTGTAGTCTAGTTGGTAATATTTGAGAAGCTCTTCTGCTGCTAATAGCTCTGCTTCTATATTTGGCTGGAAAAAGTTCGTCATCTCTGAGCCAAAAGACTGAGGTGGTACCATTTCCGGGTTCGAAAATGAACTCAAGGCCATGGAATGTGTGTGCTAAATTAAAACCTGAAAATAATAGAACTTGTAAGAAAACAAAGATTATAGAGAATGAACAGCTAGCACAAAATAAAATAGACATGCATGCGAAAAAAGGTGTTAAAGTTCATGTACAAGCTACGGCAAAGTAGGCTAGATTCTTGAAAAGATTTAAAGTAAACTAGCTAGAAATGTGTGTGTGTGAGAGAGAGAGAGAGAGAGAGAGAGAGAGTACCTGATAAGATGCTGTACAAGAGAAGACAGAAGCAGACCTAAATAAGACCTGAAATTAAATTGATTAATAATAATTAATTAACTGCAAAACTTACAATAACCGACCTAATCCTGACTGCATGGCTTGCGGGAGAGAAAGAGAGAGAGAGGGTTTGTGGGTTGAGAAAAATGGGGGAGTTGAGGTTTGGAACGGTTATTACCAAATAACAACCCGCGGGAAAATCTCTAGGGTTTTGAGCTTATCTATAACTGTAACTAAAAACCGCTATACATATGGCCAGCTTGGTGTGGCTGCAAGTCTGCATGCCCCCTCTTAATTAAACTCCTAGATTTTGCTTTTTTATTTTTCCTATATCTTTGACTTGTTTAAGTTATTTATGCATGCAAGGAAACATACGAAAAATCACATTTTTAGACCTTATATTAGCCGATTGCATATTGTTAGCAATTGATTTTGTAAATTATGACCAATATTTAATCAAGACATCAACCCTTACATATCACATGGTTGGTTGGTTATTGTGGTATAAAAATATATGGTCTCTCTAGCATTACTTAAAAAACATGTATATATATACCTTTGAATCAAAACCTGAAAAAATGATTAATGAATAATGAGAGAGCGCGAGTGATGACTGATATTTGGTACGACAAACTTGTCAATTTATTTTCGTTTTTTAGATTCATTGATTAATTAATATCATATTTTGTGAATCTTTATAGAAGTAGAGGCTTTTCCCCCTTTGTTTTCCTAGAAGAATTTGTTATCTTACAATACGTCATCTATATTTGTAATAAGCCACAACTGTTCCCCAGTGAAAAAATCCAAACCAAACAAATGAAATTCTTTTACTATCTATAAAACGTCACTACACGAATAGGCAGAGTTAGAATTTTTGGATTTTTGGAGGCCAAAATGTAGAACGTAATTATAAATGGATTTATGATCTTAAATTAGGCGGAAGGGGCAACACTAACTTTGATTATGAAATTTTCTGTATGATATCTTTTTTATTTTTTATTTTTTATTTTTTTCAAGCTTGGCTTTGGCTCCGCCTCAAATATTGCTCTCTCACTAGATAATTTGACATGTTTGTCTTAAGGTCAATCTAACAACGTTACTTTTGCTCCAAGAAATTTCAAACCCTCGTTTGGAACCGTTTCACTTACCACCAAATATAGAAGCAGAGAAAACAGGGGAGAAAAACAGGGTATGAGTGTAAGGTCTTGGTTCATCTTCTCTAGATTAATGCTTTCTCGATTATATTTTATTTTCATCTTTTGAATTCTACATGAAAATCTCAAACGGAAAGCTCTAAATTCTCTATCTGGTTAACTTCAACCATGGCAACAGGAGAGAAGTCAGAAGCTCCCCATAAGGAGAATAAAGTCACCCATTCTGAGGAAGAAGAGAAGAAACCATCCAAGGATATCCAAGACAAAGGTAGTGAAGCAAAGGAGGTGAAAAATGCAGCAGAAATTGATGAACCTAAAAAGAATGAGGCTGTGTTTGAAGAGGTAATTTTGGAGGAGAAGAAGAAGAATGAAGGTGAAACAAAGGTGATTGTGGTGGAGGATAAGAAAAAAGAAGCTGAAATAGAGAACAAGAATAACGAGGTTGAAAAAGGCGGTATCTCCGAATCAGCTAAAGTTGAGAAAAGTTTAGCCATGGAAAAAGTAGTTCCTCATTCTGATGAACAAGAGAAAAATCCATCCAAGGATGTCCAAGACAGGGGTATTGAAACAAAGGATGGGAAAAATGCAGGGGAAGCTGGTGAACCTAAAAAAGATGAGGGTGTAATTGGAAAGATGTTGGTGGAGGAGAAGAAGGGGACTGATGCTGACACAAGGGATGTTATGGCGGAGGATAAGAGAAAAGAAGGTGAAGCGGCGGAGGCGGTTTTGGAAGAGAAGAAGAACAATGATCAGGTTGAAAGAGGGGATGCTTCTTCAGAATCTACTATAATTGAGAAAAATTCATCATTCAGGGAAAAAAGCAACTTCCTCTATGACTTGAAAGAGCATGAGAAAAGGGCTTTGGTGGAGCTGAGATCAAAGGTTGAAAACGCAATACTCGGGAACAAGTTGTTTAAGGGAAACAAGGATCGAGTAGTAGGGAATGAGAAGGAAAAGATATTGGAGAAGGAAGGTGGAGAAAATGGGAGGAAAGGAGAAGAAAACGGTGTGAAAGAAGCTGAGAAAGAGAAAGAAACTTCCAAGAAGGTAGAAGAAATTGAAGAAAAAGAAAAGACATTAGAGAAGGAAGGTGGAGAGAAGGAGAAAACAAATGAAGGGAAGGGAGAAGAAAATTTTGTGAAAGAAATTGAGAAAGAGAAGGAAAGCTCAAAGAAAGTAGAAGAGATCGAAGTTGCAAAAGCATTGGTAGAAGAAAAGTTGGTAGTGAAAGAAGGGAAAGAAGAAGATAGTAAAGAGAATAAACCTTCCAAACAAGAAGATGAGGAAAAGGATAGAAAGGCTGAAGAAGGCCAAAAAGAGAAGAACAATGTGGCTACTAATCAGGAACGAAAGGTTGACGTCATAGATGAGGATATTGCAATTTGGAGGGTACCCTTATTGCCTAGTAAAGGGGATAGTGCCACTGATGTCATACTATTGAAGTTCTTGACGGCTAGGGATTTCGAAGTCAACGATGCTTTCGAGATGTTGAGGAATACACTCCAGTGGAGGAAGGACAACAATGTCGATTCGATCTTGGATGAGGACTTCGGTGATGATCTTGGTTCCATAGAGCGTATGGATGGTGCCAGTCGTGAAGGGCATCCGGTTTGTTACAGCAACTTTAAGCTGCTTGGGAATGAAGAGGTATACAACAAGATGCTAGGGAATGAAGAGAGCCGTGAAATGTTTATAAGGAGGAGGGTTCAACTAATGGAGAAAGCGATTCAGAAGCTTGACTTTAAGCCTGGTGGGGTGTCCTCCATACTCTTAGTCAATGATCTCAAGGACATGCCTGGCCCCTCTAAGAAGGAGCTTCGGCTTGCTACAAAGCAGGTCGTCGGGCTACTTCAGGACAACTATCCTGAATTTGTTGCAAGAAATGTAAGAGTTTTTCCATCCATATATAACCTTTTTATTCGTGACAATCTGAGATTCCACATTAAATTCCATGCATCTTCAAACTTTTCATGCCATGACTTGTACTGCAATTGATGGAAAATTTATTTTCCTATGTAGATCTTCATCAATGTTCCTTTCTGGTACTATGCCTACAGCGCTAGCACTCTCCTATTACCTTTCTTAACTCCAAGAACCAATAGCAAATTTGTCTTCGCTCGCCCTTCCAGGGTCACGGACAATTTGCTCAAGTAATGTTCCTTCAATGTCAGTAATTGGTGGCCAATTGGTCAACTGGAAAGTTCTTAACCAAACTTGAACCTTCTTCATTGCAGGTTCATAGCTGCAGAGGAACTACCGGTCCATTATGGCGGGCTTAAGCGGGAAAATGATCCTGAATTCTCTACTGAAGATGCTGCCTCAGAGATTGTTGTCGATCAGTCATCATCAGAAAGTATTCAACTCCCAGTACCAGAGGTATGTGCACTCAAAAGGGTTATTATATTTCACTTCATATTCTTTTGATCTTTTTAATTGAATCTTGTGAATTCATTAGAATGACAACTATATCAATGTGTTAATGTTGTATGTTAAACAGGTAGGAACAACTTTAATCTGGGAAGTGATTGTGTTGGGTTGGGAAGTGAACTACAAGGAAGAATTTTTTCCAACTGATGAAGGATCATATGGCATTATTGTTCAAAAGGACAGGAGGATTGGTGGGCAACAGGGTTCTCTCCGAAACTCTTTTACGAACAAAGAACCTGGAAACGTTGTGTTCACAGTTGAGAATGGATCGTTGATCAAGAAGAAGCGTGTTTGTTACCGGTACAAGATCAAGAATACTTCTTCCTCTTGAAAAATCACAGGAGTTATTTAATAAAAATGGCATCACCATCCTTTGTAATTGTGTACAGAGTTTTACATAGCTAGTGAAACATTCAAAATTTTATTTTCACAATGACAATGCCATTTGTGACATACCAGACATGACATTTTTATTTCCACACATTTGTATGAACTATACTATGCAGATACCCACAAAACTTTATTGCCAGAATTAAAAATTCCCTGTGCACAGGGCCACCATTTTTGTGAATCTTGAAGTTATGTTCTACGGCATGTCAATTCTTGACTCCAACTGTAGAATCACGCTAAGAGATGAACATGCCTCTTCTTGTTGAAGCCTTAAAAGGTTGGAAGAAGCAACTAAATGCGAATACGAGAGAAAATAATATTAGTATATAATTAATATATCTGCAAAACTAGCACCAACAGATCGCGTGGCCTAATGGATAAGGCGCTCGCCTCCGGAGCGGGAGATTGTGGGTTCGAGTCCCATCGCGATCGTTTTCTCTATGTCAGTTTTTTCTTTTAATCCACCACAAGTTTACACCTTATTCTTCCAGCAATGGCGAATAATCAAGTCCTTTTTCTACTTTTTTTTTCCTTTCTATTTTCACCAACCAAAAATTTCTGAAATTTACTTCTATTTAAGGTTAAAAGTTACTAATGGATTGAGGAACTGCTGGTCAACAAATCAAACTAATTTTTCTAATGAAAAAAAAATAATTGCTTAATAATTTTTGCATGTGATGACTTGATTGCTACTTGATCAGCATAAAAGTGGAAGTTAGATCAAGGGTTTAACCAAATTCTTAATTAGAGAAATATGCTGCTCCATCCATGGTGGATGTGTAGTTCAATCCATATCATATGTTCAATCACTTTAATGCATTGTTTAGTTATAAATACACACAACGAGGCACGGTAATATTGTAACTTGATGTAAATTCTTTTAAGTATTCGTACTATTTAGTGTATTTTTAATACGGGACTCTAACATTATGGCAATTTAAAGCCGCCAAAATTTTGTTGCTAAGTTCTCAGTTGATAAATCAATTTGTCAAATTTCGAACGTTAAATAGATGATTGTCGCCAAAAATGATTTTCTTATACAAGAAGTGTTGAAACTAACTAGGTACTTGAATATCAATTAGGTCTTATCCAAAGGATGAAATTCCATATGTTTTAAAGGCACAAGAATAGCGTGGTTGGTGAGCAAATAGAACTTTACTAGCATCATCTGCTCTTGTTGATAAATCAATTTGCTGTAGACCTTGTTGATTGGGCATCTAAAGCTTTAATATATTCGTGAGATTAATTGTTAAACACTAAGATTCATTATTAATTGCTACCGACTCATAGTAGGTGGGTTGTCCAATTTAGCTTGTCTCTGTCATACCGCAATCACTTTAATACTATACTTAGTTACAAGCCCACGTTACTAGACTCTGTAATTACAAAATCTGATATAAATATTCATAAGTATTTGCATGTGGGACTCTGCTGTCCTAATTTTCAAGTGACATAATTGCTCTATGTTTACTTGTTGAAATACTTGTGCCTGTAGCGTCTGTATGCACCTCATCCTCAGATGCAGCAAAAGAAAACATAACATTCGGAAGCCATGAACTCAATAGGAAAGTTTCAAAACGGGATTCTACAAACAATCATGAACCTTATGAATGATGTGAGTCATCATGTCTTCTCTTGTGCTCCCCGCGCACAAAACTAAATTATATTCCAATCATATAGCTAGGCTTGTGGCTTGAACATATTGGTATCTATCAATATTTAGTTAAAGCCACAGGTCTTGAAATATAAGTGACCATGAATGCTTAATTTGTTTACGCTCAAAATGGGGTTTAACTTAGGTAGATGTGAAGTGGTGGATGATGTGTGAAGGCATGAGCCTTTAGCATGTGTATGAGCCTTCGGTAGGCAAGGCAAAAGACTGTCTTCGGCATGTGACATTCAGCATAAGTAAAATAAATAAGCTTGCAAAAGATAATGTATACGTGGTTCACCCGAATGATGAGCTGCGTCCATTGAGAAGAATGTTCTCATTATGATAATGTTTGTTTACATTTGTACAAAGAGAAGACCCAAAGATAAAGGGAAGAAAGCCCAAGGCCTAAGGTTCAAGATCCAAGATCCAAGCCTAAGGGTCAAGATTCAAGACTCAGGACCCTTTTCTAAGTGGAGAGTAGTCTTATTTTATAGGTGAAGGGGAGTCTCCACCTCTTGTAGTCTTCCAATGTGAGACTCCTTGCCTTACTTAGAGTTGTGACTTGTGGTACGGCTTCTTTGGATAAGGTGATGACCTCTCAAAGCATGACACGTGGCTGATCTAGCTTAGCTAGTTGCTCAGTTAGTCACGGTATCAATATAATTAATAATCGTTAATAGATACCACATTAATTAATAATGCTTAAAGTAAATGGACTTTGCACATTCAATGGAAAACCTTATGATCTCTTATGTGGACTAGCTTAGCTAGTTGCTCGGTTAGTCACGGTATCAACATAATTAATAATCGTTAATAGATACCACATTAATTAATAATGCTTAAAGTAAAGGGACTTTGCACATTCAATGGAAAACCGTATGATCTCTTATGTGGACTCAGCATGAGACTCTTATGGGGGTGAAGGTATGTCTTTTTTCTTCAAAGAATAGTAAACATCAGCTATAAGAAGCCAAATAATATCATGGTTGATAGATGCAAGACCTTAAACGGAATTTACAGATGAATCACGGAGATCTTGAAGGACTTTAAATATGTTGGAAGTTTGAATGAAATTCAAGTACATTTGTCCCACATTAGTAGAAAGAAGAAAGAGTGAGATCTTTATAAGTCTGGAAGTCCCACACTTAATAAATGAAAGTTTGGTCAAGTGGAAGCCCATTGGGCTTCAAAATCAATTTGGGCATTGAATAATATATACATAATATTTAATTGTCAAAAAGATAGGCAAATTTCGTCGGGAGATGTATTTTTTTCAATTTTCAAATATAGCCCTCACTTGGAGATGGCCTAAAGTCTCCCAACCTTTTGTTCAAGTTCTACATAATCAGCAACCAGCGCATATCACAAAGGAGCTTAATGAAAGTTCATTGCCAATGAGCAATTTCAAGAGGACAGTTTTGTTCAAGTTCAAAGGCTTAGTTTGTGCAGTAAACTGTCACTATCTGTTTATATCATAAATTTTACAGTACGTCAATCACCATTTTATGGCAATGAGGTTGGTTTATACTTTTAAAGGGAAAATCTTTAGCTTAATCTCAACCTTTATAAGAAGTGTCAGTAGTGTCAAAGATCATTGGCATTTTTAAATTAGCAGTATATGAGAGAGAGAGAGAGAGAGAGAGAGAGAGAGAGAGAGAGAGAGAGAGAGAGAGAGAGAGAGAGAGGCATGAATAAAATGTGAACAAAATTTAAAATTTCAATGCCGCCAAAAATAGATGAGTTCATCCTCATATTATTTTTGTTCTGACCTCAAAATTAAACTCTAAAACAAAAGGTGAAACCTAAACTGGATGCTGCAAATCAAAGGTAAATGTCGACCTAAATTTTCCTAAGAATCCTCACATCACAGTCAAAATCTTGATCATGTCAGTGTTAACACGGTGCAGAACCACAACCGAATCTCCAGGCTTGCAGAGACCCTTTTCCTTTGCATATTGAATGGCAGACTGTATGCTCTCTTCTGTGGACTCAGCATGAGAAGCTCTTATGGAACCAGAGCTGAGAAGAGGCAGAACACCCCTGTAGATGAGGCTATGCCTTGCTGGAGCTGCATCACTGCATGACCACTCAAAAGTGTCTGTTGTTATCTCAGGCACCACCACAGACAAAATTGGCATGCTTGGCCTGTATTTAGCCACAAGCTTCGCTGTGCTTCCTCCTCTGGTGAGGACTAAAATCAAAGCAGCCTTGGTGCAATTTGCCGTCTGCACTGCTGAGGAGGCCAAGCTCTCTAATGGGGTCATAGGCATTCGTGCAGCATCCATCTTTCTCTTGAAGAGCTCCCCATAGTTTATGGAATCCTCTGCAGAAACACAGATTTTGGCCATGGTTTGAACTGTAATTTCAGGATAGGCTCCGGCTGCAGTTTCTCCGCTGAGCATCACGCAGTCGGTTCCATCAAGGACTGCATTGGCAACATCAGTGGCTTCAGCTCGGGTGGGACGAGGAGATTTGACCATGGACTCCAACATCTGAGTAGCAGTCACCACCGGCTTTCCTTGTCTGTTGGCCTTCTCTATCATCAACTTCTGAGCTAAGAATATCTTCTCAATTGGAATTTCCATTCCAAGGTCACCCCTTGCCACCATAAATGCATCCGAGTTTGCAAGAATTTCATCGAAATTTGCAACCCCTTCTTGATTCTCAACCTTTGGAAGAACAAAACACAAAAGAACAAGAATAATCAGTATAAAGTTATTGACATGTTGTATCAATCATATTACTGATCAAAAACTAATTTCCAACTACATACCTTGGACATAAGCATTATATTCTTTGCATGCTCCCCCAACACTTTTCGGACCTCAACAAGGTCTGAACCTTTGCGCACGAAAGAGAGCGCGATCATGTCAATCTTATTCGGAACTCCCCACTCTAAGATATCAACTTTGTCCTTCTCTGTTAGAGTTGGCAGATCAACAACTACTCCAGGGAGATTGACATTCTTCTTCTCACCCAACTCTGCAGAGTTCTCACAGCGACAATGTACCAAACCGAGCTCCTTGTCACAAGCCAGAACCCTTAAAGTAATTTTCCCATCAGCACACAAGATATCAGTTTGGGGTTTCACATCCTCAGCCAACCTTTTGTAGCTCATAGAGATCATGTTCTCATCACCAAGAATTGTATAGTCAGTGGTGATGGTGATCTCTTGACCCTGTTTAAGATCTATGGATTGCCCATCTTTCAGCAACCCTGTTCGAATTTCTGGACCCTGTAACAAAAGAAAGCATCATTATTAGCCAATTATCGTTCATAATAAACACAAAAGGAAGAATTTTATAAAAATTTAAAAAAAATAAAAAAAAAATCAACAAGCTGTTTCTCGTACTACCATGTAGAAAATTTACCCAAACTCAAATTTATCAATTAAGTACAGGACCAAATATGAAGATGAACTCTTTGAATCCTCATTCTTACACAAGTGTCAATTATTTTAGAAGGGTTAATAAAGTTCATAGCATTGAGAACAAATTCTAATGACGCACAATAAAAACCAAGATCTATGAATTTTTTTAAGGAATTGAAAGCTGGACACTTGATTGAATTTGGAAAACAGATTTACATAATTTTCGGATTTACTTTATAGAAAGCTAGAGCAAAATAAAAGACTGTAAATATACACAAAACCATATAGTGAATTTTACCTTAGTGTCCAACATGACAGCACAGAGAATGCCAGTGTTGTTCATGGCAATCCTGAGATTGTCAAGAGTTTCTTGGTGGTAAGCATGAGTTCCATGTGAGAAGTTGAAGCGAGCAACATTCATGCCGGCCCTCAGAAGCTTCTCCAACATCTCCACAGACCGCGATGATGGTCCCAACGTGCACACAATCTTAGTCTTGGGCCTTCTATCCCCAACAAATTCAAGTATCTTCTCCATTGGCAAAGAAAGGCAAAGAAAGGCAAAGAAAGCAAAGGGTTTATGTGTAGGGTTTATGAGAGAAAAGGGTTTCTTGGGCGGGAGGTTCTGTTTTGAGTTGTGGCTTAATTGATGGATTGACAAAGTGTTGAAACATGACATATTTATAGGTCTCTTTTCCTACTACTGCCTTGGCATATTCCTTAGTATTCCCAAGCGAGCAAGAAAACTTAAGATTTTATTTTATTTTCTGTCTATTTATTATTGCTTTGGACCAAAGGACTTTCCTTTTCTTGCTGATCTTTGTTTTCCTAGCACACAAAGTCCAATTTTACAGACACGGTAAATATGTATTCTTGCACGAGGGGATACCTTGGATTCAAACCATCTTTACGCTTTTCAAATAATAAATCAACTTTATTTTCAAAAAAAGTAATAAATCAACTTTGATTACCAAAAAAGTAATAATAAATAAGAAGAACCCTAAACCTAGTAGGGATTGAACCCAAAGATTATTACAGCGGTGTTAGATTCTTTCCTATTGTCATTGCATCGCTTATTTCCCAAGGTAAACGTATTGGGAAGAGTTATGCACCTCAAATTAATTTGGCCATTTATCAATTCCTTTAATGATAATAAACCACAACATATAATTGTGGTCGTAAGTAATTGACAAGTGAAGAAATAAAATTTTCATCTTTTAAACTTGAGTTAGAAAAATATTTATTGATTTAAACCACATTTGCTATTTATTTTTTTTGTTTATAATTGAGGGAGGAGGATTCAGACTTGGACTTGGGATGTTTTCGAACATTGGAAAGAAAAATACCACTAGACAAAGAATCGAACCTGAGTGAGAGGATAACTACCTTTTACAGAGGATGACCCGTTCAGAGTTTATGTTATCTCATATCAATGGCAAAATTATATAATGAGGGTGTCATATATGAACCTTTCATGTGGAGCTTCATATTAGCCACATGATCATTTCATTAAACTTAAGTGAAATTACTATTCAGATGAATCTTGTGGCTAATATGAAGGTCCACATCTATGGTCCATATATTACATCCTCACCATAGAATGAATCGATCTCAGTGATCTTTTTATTCTATAAAGATGCCGTATGTGTCACAGTACTTCAAATTTGTATCCCAACTTCTTTTTCCCAACCAAAGTGGCACCACACAATAATGCCTATTAAGAAACTATTAGTGACACTCAAAAAAGTCTCACTCCTCCCCATTATACGCATTTATAAATGAATTTTTCGTATCTAGGTGGATCAAGTTGAACACTTGAAAATGGAAATTATCTTTAAATAATGAAGAGAACAAAAAATTTTCATTTATTTCTCAATTTTAATTTAGGTCAAGAAATCATGTTATTTTTCAGTCAATTCAATTCAGTTTAATAGGAGAACGAAATATCAGGCCCATTCACCATCTCAAGATGGACCGCTCCAAATAGTTGTCCCAAACCCACGTCCTACAATATCAAGATTGTGCAGCCCATTACACATCATGATAATATCCATTCCACGTCATTTTATAAGGATCAACAATATTCATGTATTCCAAAAACATCACATTCCATACCAAACTGATATTGAGCTCAGAAAAGCACTCTGGGATCATTAACATTTGTTCCAAAAATATATCCAAAGCAAGCAATGCACATTAAAATGGTTAAACCTCAAGAGAGCACTTATTCAAATCTCCACCCTATATAGCCTCTACATGATCAGCTCTGATACACTTGAACCATTCTGGTTGAAAAACCAACCCATCTAACAACGACAAAATGCACGAAAACTGAGAAAAAATTCAGCTCAAGCATCGTCAAGTGCGAGGACTCCGGGGAGTGATTTCCCTTCGAGAAGCTCTAAGCTTGCACCACCTCCAGTCGAGATGTGGCTCATCTTCTCAGCAAGCCCAGCCTTCTCAACAGCTGCAACTGAGTCACCACCTCCAATGATTGTTGTCACCCCCTTGTCGCTGAGCTCTGCAAGCTTCTTAGCTATTGCCTGTTAACAAGAAAAGAATTAGATTAGTGGCAGTAGAAGCAATTACTTTGGAGAGGGTAATTGCATAGTATCCAAAAGATTACTTTAGAAAAAAGACTAAGAATCTGCAATTTATTATATGACCCAGAAGGAACAACATTTTTTAATGAAATATCACAGGGCTTTCAGCATTTATCATAAAAATCTTCTCAAGAGTGACTTGAAAGAAACCAATTGGATGGAAAAACAGTTACACACAGATCTAAGTTGACACAAAACCCAGTCTCAGCAGACTGCCGGTGATAAGCCGGAGGAAGGTGAGGATGACGTCAAGTCATCATGCCCCTAATGCCCTGGGCAACACGTGCTCCTCGCGAATTAAACAATTAAAAAATATACACGGTGAATAATATACGGAATCGTGGTATTCTTTTAAACGAAAAAGAAAAGAACAGGGATCGCCGTTGGGAATTAAATTCTGCTATTTGTACTTCTTTTCACAAAAAATAGAATCTGTTTAATTGTTGTTCAGTTCATATTGAAATGAGTCGAAATTGATAATGAGTTGGTCAATGATGCTCATGTACCACAAATGGGCAAAAAAGAAGACAAATAATCTAATTCAAATCAACGAATAGGGCTGAACAAAGTATAGTCTTCTATGAATTAGGTTAATAGGTAATAGATGCTTGATAATTCAGCAGAAATATAGTTTATTAAGTACCTCAGTCCCAGCAGCAAACTTTTCAAACTCAAAAACACCCATAGGTCCATTCCAAATAATGGTTTGAGTGGTAACCAGAGCTTCACTGAAAGTTTTGATTGAGTCTGGTCCAATATCCAATCCCATCCAACCATCTGGAATAGCAGACGCTGGCACAACCTGCAGGCAAATATAATTTTCTGAGACCTCGAGAATTTCACCATTTCCAACAGGATTACTAAACAAACAGAAAGTAACCACTGACCTTGCTGTCCGCATCAGCAGCAAACTTGTCAGCAATGACTACATCAGTTGGGAGTAGAATAGAAACCCCCTTAGCCTTGGCCTTCTCAAGAAGTGATTTTGCAAGATCAAGCTTGTCTTCCTCCACAAGGGATGATCCAACTGAATAACCTTGGGCCTTGTAGAAAGTAAAGATCATTCCTCCACCTAGCAAGAGAATGTTAACCTTCTCCAACAAGGATTCTATCACTCCAATCTTGGATGACACCTTTGAACCACCAACAATAGCAGCAAATGGCCTTTTAGGATTTCCCACAGCACCGACAAGATAATCGAGTTCCTGAGATCAACACAAAAATAAAAGATGTGCTTATCATGACAAGAAAACTGTTCCTCCCTCAACAATTTCAAGGGTCCAGATGTGAAACATTTTGTGACCACCATATTCTTAGTGGGAATCACTTCAATGAAAAGCAGGGCAGTGAAGAATTTGAAATTTAACTAGGTACAATTGTCAGTTACAACCGACATACCTTCTGCATAAGGAATCCAGCAACGGAAGGCTTTAAGAACTTGGCCACTCCCTCAGTTGATGCATGAGCCCTATGAGCACTACCAAAAGCATCATTCACATAAACATCTGCAAGTGAAGCAAGCTTCTTGGAAAATTCAGGGTCATTCTTCTCTTCCTCCTTGTGGAACCTAACATTCTCAAGGAGCAAAACTCCTCCCTCTGGAAGTTGAGCAACCAATTTTTCAACTTCCTCGCCTATACAGTCATTGGCAATCTTAACCTGTAAAGTAACAGAGGAAAATAGAAAATAAAAAAGATGAGCAAATAGAACTTCCCATGAAATTTCCTAGGAGCAAAACTGTTTTGTTAATAAAATACAAACCTCGACTCCAAGGAGCTCAGACAGCCTCGGCACAAGAGGCTTCAAACTGTACTTGGGAGTGACTCCCTTGGGACGTCCCTGAAAAACAAAAATTCAAAGAACGTTTTCGTAAGTAACTTTCGAAGGTTACCTCAAATTAGTTTGGCAAATAAAAAGGCAAACAAAAACTGCAAAACCATTGACACCTTTTCAATCCTAGGGGTCAATTAACTGATAGGAAGAAAATGACTGAAAGAAAAAGAAATCTCTGCTAGGAAACTATGAGCAGATGAATTAACAGACAAGATCCTAAGACTCATCAACTTTACTGAAAGACGAGCTTTTGATCTAAGGAAAATTAAAAACGCAAAAATACAAATCAATGAATAAATTAAAGTATAACTAAAAGTTATTAGAAAGTCCAATACTGGGCACAAAGTTAAGCACATAACAGAGATCTTAAAAATTATCTACATACATCAAGCAGCAAATCCATCACAACCCACATCAATCAAACTGATAAGATCTGAGTTTACCATGCAAGGGGATCTAAACAGGGGGTTTTCAGCATAAATCAAATAGGAAAAAGAAAAAAACTTCAACAACAAAAAAAAAAAAAATAAATAAATAAATTATCACACACAAATCTTACAAACCAAAACAATCATAAATATTTGGTCACAGGAAAAATGAACCCAGATGCTATATAACACAAGTAAGAGAAAGAGTGGATTGATGGGAGGCGTGGCTTACCAAGTGAGAAGCGAGGATGACTTTGGCACCATGGCCCTGCAAGTACTTGATGGTGGGCACAGCAGCACGGACTCTAGTATCATCAGTGATTTTGGAGTTGTCATCCAAAGGAACATTCAGATCAACCCTCACAAACACTCTCTTCCCCTTCAACTCAGCCTCCTTCAAAGTACTCACGCTCCTCTTGGTCGCCATCACAGTCACAGAGAAAAAAGTACCTTCAACAAAACGAAAAATAGTATAAAAATATTAGAACCCAGATGAAGGATTTGTTAAATACAAACAAAGATGCGTGAAAGTTTGGATTTTGAGAGCTTACAGTGACAAAGATCAGAAAAAATGTGGTGGGTTATCGAGTGAGAGACCGAAGAACAAAGACAAGAAGACTGAGGAGTTCGAGAAGGTGATTTTATAGAGGTAGGTGCGTGGTATGTACGGCACGTGCGAGTTTTCTTGGGAGCACCTAGTTATTGTTATTCTTGGGCAACACGAAGAGCTTGAGGATTCTCGACTCTTCTTTCTGTGGGTCTGGCCTTGGAGAAACCTTGGGCTGGCAGTAAATGATTTTTGTGGTGTCTTCATTTTTAATTTTTCACCTAAAATGTTTTGGCATATTCTTAGGATTCTCATTAGGCTCTTTTTTATTTTTCCTCTCTTTTATAAGCTAATTAGGTTTTCATTTTCTTGGTGGACTATTTCCATTTGGGCTCTTTTGATTTAAGACTTTCTTTGCAAATATGGGCTTATTTAAGTTGGGTAAAACGGATGTGTTTCTCAATCTTTATCCGAGTTTGAATCCCTCTTTTCATACTTTAGATTAGATTAAATAGAATATCACTTGTATAAAAATATACATATATATATATTTAAGACTTTCTTTTTTCTTAGTAATCCTTTGTTTTGAGACTCAATCTTCAATTGTATTAAAATATTAGCCCGTAAGTTTCTTTATTACAAAGCATAAGATGTAAGGTGAGATTGCGTTTCACATTTATCTATAGTGTTCATTTTTTGTTTGCAAACTTTTCATTTAGTATATAATGGTAATAAAATACCATATGATGTAAGTGTGCATCAAAATACCCCTCAATCATCTCATGAGGGATATTGTGGTCCACAAATCACAACAAAGGGAAAAAAAATGTAAAGTTTTTTGCCGATAGAATAATAGAATAGTTTAAATGTACATTGCATTTTGGTTTTTTCTTTCGATTTAAGGAAGCTGAATTAACCAAACCCTTGTTAGGAATGTGAGACTACTTAGGTTTTTTTTGCATATGTCCCGAAATACTTCTTAGGTTTTTTTTTGCCCTAATGGAACCTAAACCAAATTATGTCCTATGAACCAGTTATCTATGATAAAAATTGAGTCCAAAAAAAAAAACTATGATAAAATGATTTATGGTTTATGATCAGAAATAACTATTTGATTGAGCATCAAAGAATGAATTATTCTATTTGATTAAAAAAAAATGAATTATTCTTTTTGTTGGCCGGTAACTTTTTGTAGGCCAAATAAATAAAAAGGGGTTGTTTGCAAATAATAATAATCTAAGAAGCTTTTGTTTTTGGGGTTCGACTTTTGTCGATCGACCGTGACTTGAGATGGGGATGGGCTGACAGCCTGACACGGGTGCGGAGACAATGGAGTCATGGTTCATCATCCTGCATGGATTGCTCTGTCAGTTTTTTTTTTTTTTTTTTCCTTCTTCCCTTAATATTTAATTTTCGAAAACGTATGGTGCATGGACGTTGTCGTCACCAAGTGATGTTATTCATATGTGGTAAAGAGTCATGTGGTGTTTCTAATGCATGTCCTTTGCATAAAAGCAATCGATCTTCACCAATGCAGACCAGTAATTTAATATGAAAACATAACGTAGAATTTGGTAGGTTGATGTAAGTGAGATTCACAATGCATCCACCGGTATAAACAGCGGGAAATCGTCCACGCAAATTGTCCCTAGCATTTTTCTGTGTTCAACAGAAGTCAAAGCATTTTTCTCTAGGCAGATTGAATTTTATGGGAAAAATGCGAGATGTGAGACATTGGGACAGATTGTAATTAGGAATAAGATTATAGTAGTATAGCCCAAATTCAGACAAGAACCTTGACACAGTGTACAAAGATGATGGCAAAGAACCAACTTATTAGATTGCTTGAATGGCTGTCTTTATCCCTCCCCACAATCTCTTATGGAAATCTTTTTGTTGGATGCAAGGAATACAGAGACATTGGGACCTTATATCAAAGGTAACATTGAACATTTACAACAAGAACTCGTATCTTCCTACAACATGTCATCTCTCGCTTACAGACTCAAATGAAACACCGACACGGTGGGCAGGTGAAGAATACAGAGAAAAAAATGTGTTCTTACACGGGAACTGGTGTGGCTTCGTCGAGAGCGAGTACACCAGGAAGTTGTTTACCTTCCAACAACTCCAAACTAGCACCACCACCAGTCGATATGTGGCTCATCACATTAGCAACTCCTACTTTCTCCACTGCAGCAACAGAATCTCCACCTCCGATGATTGTTGTCACTCCTTTCCCACTAAGTTCTGCAAGCTTCTTTGCAACAGACTGCAAGCAAGAGGTATAACTTAATTACCATCCACATATCCATATTCCAAATAGAGTAATTATAACAAGCAAGAAGCAAAAGGCTTCCCTTGCACAACTCTACTACATGGTCAAATACATCAAACCAACTTAGGTGAATGGTGCTAACTGGTATGGAACACTTCAAGAAATTAAACTTAATCCTTTCATTTCCAATGTACAGTTCATTGTGTACATAAAAGCAAAAAAGTAGGTTAATCAGGGAACTAGGGCAGCCCAGACTTAAGTTAGATTGTACACAAATGAATACAAGAACAATCTATCTCGTCTCTAAAGGATTTACTTCCATACAAGATATGCCTGATCCACACCGTATGCATTAGTAAGAAGAACAGATATAGGAATTGCAGACATCAATTCTAAGCAGGTTTATGAACAAAAGTGAACACCAGCAAAAAGACCCTTGCATACCTCTGTTCCTTCTGCAAACTTGTCAAACTCAAATACTCCCATTGGTCCGTTCCAGATGATGGTTTGAGTGGTATCCAGTGCCTCATTGAATGTCTTAATAGAGTCTGGACCAATATCCAATCCCATCCACCCATCAGGGATGCTTGAAGCTGGAACAATCTGCAAGGACAAAACCAATTCTTCATTCCTTTCCCATGAAGTGCTGATCAAAGTTAATAAAATATCAACACATTACTATTATTGGTGGCATCATTTGGATTAAAGTCGACATAAATCAACTAGCTTCCAGCAGGGAGATAGAGCATTGAATGTTATGTTGTGAATCTGAAGAATAAAATTGTTAAAGGTCAGCCAAGAAAGTAAACCTTGCTGTTTGCATCAGGAGCAAACTTGTCTGCAATTACGACATCAGTGGGTAACAAAAGAGACACTCCTTTTGCCTTGGCCTTTGCAATCAGTGATGTAGCAAGTTCTAGTTTGTCTTCTTCTACCAGAGACGAACCGACTGAGAGACCCTGTGCCTTGTAAAATGTGAAAATCATTCCGCCACCAAGAAGTAAGATATCAACCTTCTCTAAAAGTGACTCAATCACCCCAATCTTGGATGAGACCTTTGAACCACCAACAATGGCTGCAAATGGTCTTTTTGGACTTGATACTGCCCCAACAAGATAGTCGAGTTCCTAAGAAGAATAAATAAGAGTGAATAAAACTTAAATTAGAAATTCGCACCGCAGGGTTGCATTCAACCCTCAAAAAAGAGGATTTAATTGAGTATCGAGGAGTTAACGAATTTAAGCCAAAATACCAAATGAAAGTAGATCGATTTTTTCATTATGGTACGGAACAATAGTATCATTGGGAGAGATAGTATCATAATGGTACGGAACAATAGTATCATTTGGAGAGATACACGAATCACTGACCTATGCTTGATGATTTTGAATAAAATTATATACTTTCATAATCTTTTAAAAGTAAATACAAATTGAAAATCATTTTAAACAGAGATATCTTAGCAATTACTACTGTGCAAAACATCTGCAGGAATGGCAATACAGTCCAATTACCCATGCCAACTTGAGTTGCACACTTGAATCTAAATACAACATTAGCTGGAATAGGTTATAACTTATAATCAAAGGCTTCAAACTATGAAATAAGTATTCCTTTAAGGATTAAAAAAAAGCACTGCAGAATAACTGAAGGTTACTGCTACAGCAGAAATGAAAATGGGAACCCTCACCTTCTGCAAAAGGAAACCAGCTACAGATGGCCTCAAGAATTTTGTGACCCCCTCAGTTGAGGCGTGAGCTCTATGGGCAGTACCGAATGCATCATTGACATAAAGATCTGCTAAGGAGGCAAGCTTCTTTGCATGCTCAGGATCATTCTTCTCTTCCTCCTTGTAAAACCTCACATTTTCAAGAAGAAGAACACTGCCATCAGGAAGTGAAGCCACCAACTTTTCTACTTCTGGACCAATGGAGTCCTCAGCCTTCACAACCTGTTTCAGTTATGCTATGGAAATATCAGTAGAAGTACTCAAAATCAGTTTCAATATCCACTCATCATCACTGCCATTTTTATTTGTCTTCTTATTCCCAATTTACTCCTGAATCAAAATGTCTACCTGAATCCCAAGAAGTTCAGATAGCCGAGGTACAAGAGGTGCCAAGCTAAATTTTGGGGTCACACCTTTTGGTCGTCCCTGAAATTAAATGCACATTGATTCAGCTTGTATCACATACCAGCCTATAATTTACTTAAGCACATTAGCATAGTAGCAGCTAACCGAAGTCAAACCAATTTAAGGAAAAGATTTCCAAATCAACATTATGACATATTGAAAGCAAGAGCTATCGTAGTTATATATTTTAGACCCAACTAAAACAAAGAGACTGACAAATTCACAAGTGCATAGGACCAATTAAATTCTCCAAAACTCGAATCTTTCATTTATTCACATGACAAATGGCTAGAGAGATTGATAATATTCTCAATCAACGTGATGAAAGAAAACATACATTGTAACAGGTCCAAAGAAAAGATATCAAATTTGAATATGCATGAACTGTAGAAACTAAAAGAACCACTGCAACCAAAATCAACACAATGATAAACTCAGAATAACGTACAACCAATTCAATTCTCAAAAAAGCCACAGATACAAAGCTCATATACTTTAAAATGGACATAGCAGATGTCTAAAAAATATTGACTTCAGCCTCATTCCAAATCAATGAAAGGATAACAAAGAAAACCCATTTCAGCAAGGTTGACAAAGAGACTATAAATAGCTACTGCTAATCATCAAAATCAGAGAAAACAAAGAAACCCAGTAACCAAAAACACATTATTTAAAGAACCCACATACCAAATGACTGGAAAGAATGACTTTAGCCCCTTTCTCAATCAAATGCTTAATGGTGGGAATAGCAGCGCGAATTCTAGTATCATCAGTGATGTTCTGGCTGTCATCCAAAGGCACATTCAAGTCAGCCCTGACAAACACCCTCTTCCCCTTCAAGTCAGCTGCTGATAGGTCTCCAACGCTCCTCTTCGCCATTGACACAACGCCTCTAACCGCTTTGCCGGAGCCAAAGGATCGAACTTTGGAAGCTACCTGAAGAGCGAAGAGGGGATCGGCTGCGGAGAAGCCGAGGCGGCGGAGAGTGGTGGGTTTGAGAGAAGAGGGTAAGGAGACATGGGTGAGAGAAGAGCGGGTGCGGGAGGTGGAGGCGGTGGTGGTTTGGAGGAGAGAGAAGGTGGTGGGTGTGGTGGCAGAAGCCATTGTTGTTGTTGGACGTGGTGTTCAAATTTCAATGGTAAACAGAGAAGTTGACTGAGAGAAGAGGGTGTTAATGGGTGGTTGGTTTTGTGGATGTGAGGAGTGAGAAATGGAAGAGTTTGATTGGGGGAGATGTGGACGGGAAGAACAATGGGATTGATTGGGTATTGTGTGGGGGTTGTGGATTTCTCTTATCGTTGAGGAGAGGTTCAAGATGTTCGATGCTTTTGAGATTGAGAAAAAGTGGCGAAGTGTGCTATTGCGCTTATGATCACAGCAATAATATCACCAACAGCATCACAAGCATGGATGGGCCCTTCTTTGGTTGGACTTTTTGGATGCGCACTCTTCAGTCTCTCCTAGTCTACCCTCCTTCCTCGTCGTCTTCTAATGTTGTATCCGTACTAAAAGCTTTCTTTTTTAACTTTATTCCAAAAAGAAATTGTGGTAAATTAGTGAAAGTATATAAAGAGGATTTTGCCACACACAGACACAGTCGTCTAGCTCATGTGGGTGACTTCCTAGTCATTGGTGCAAGTTCATGTCTCACTACATCAATGGCTTAGAACCACTCATCCGCATATAAACCGACTGCCGTGAACATTACTTTTCAAATAAGCTAGTTTTGAACGAAAAAGAAATGAAAAGGAAATTAGTTTCTAGAAAACCTAAGTCTCTCGAATGGTGAACTCAATACCCAATACGTATGATATAGTAAATGAATTCGATACTTTTATCAGCATGTCATTTGCATGTTACTTTGTGTATCAAATACACCCTCTCTTATTTACAATTAACATGTAGCTAATATAGTTCTTAAAAAAACATGTGGCTAATATAACCTATAAGGAAAATGGTTATTCTACACTACCACTAAGATAGTACCCTAATCTCAAATTTCATTCCAAACTTTGTTTCCAGTATGTGTAAACAAATAATGGAATCCAATTAAGTTACTAACTTGATTTCATCTTATTCTCATTCCTATTACTTAGAATTCGAATCTAGGATCAGACTTCAGAGATTGAGATGCATGATTGAGGTCCAAGCTCAAGGTTTGTATTTGAAGTAAGAAGCTTGATGCTTAGAGTTTGGAGACTTGCATTCAAGACTTATTTGAAATATGAAGATGGAACTCAAAGTCCAAAGCTCGGGGATTATGATTGCTATTTTAATTGTTATGGATCCGAGGGTTAGGATTTAGGATTTAATGTTTAAAAGGGCTAGGCTCAAATTGATTGTAGTGAAATGGACATAGCCAATGAACCAGCTAGGCTCAAATTAGTTGTGATATGAACCAATGAACCAGCTGCTGCGTACCCAACTTCCAAAGCCAATGAAAAAACCTAACTAATAAACAAACTGCTCTCCAACGGTCTGCCTCTCATGGCTTTTGCTTCGCCAAACCTCAAATCCATCCCTCACTTTCTCTCACCCCAGCCATTTTCCTCCCAATTTTCCTTTCTTTTCCTCCAAACACCCCGACGTGCACCACCACCCGCCAAATTTCTTCACACCTCAAGGCGCCAAACCGTCCCAAGATCCGCTCTTCGAGAATGGAAAGAGTATGAGGAGGCAGTGAAGCGCAAGGACCTAGCTGGAGCTCTCAGGTTCCTGCAATCCATTGAGACCCAGCAAAACCCAATTGAGTTTGTTAATGGGTCCTTACCAGCTGACCCGACCCTTCCTCGACTCGGCGAGTTGGGGTTTGTTGGGCAGGAGAGGGATTGGGAGGTCCTGGACACGTGTCTGAATGCTGATAATATGAAGCTGGTGGGCAAAGCTTATGGCTTTCTCAAGGACAAGGGTTTCTTGCCCAGTTTTGGAAAGTTCAGGAACGTTGGTAATGCAACTTTGCTTATTTTGATATAAGATTTCTTGGGTATTTGCATAATTTGCTTACCATTTGATCCTAATTGTTGCCCAACAATAATTGGCTGTTCATGAAGTTTGTTGATTTTGTTAGATGGTAGTTTTGGTTGTCTTATTAGTGAAAAATTATGTATCCATCTGCCTGCATGGTATATCTTAGGTCTGATCAGTTCTGATATACACATTTTTAAGGCCCTCTTGGATGCATTTGAACTTTTGGGCTCATGCCATTATCTCATGTTGTTTTCTGTGTTTTTTTTTTTTCTTTCAACCCTGCAGTTATGGAGGGAACGCGTGATGTTACACCAACAGTGTTGAAGACTTCAACTGGTTTAGAAGGTGTTTATTCCGATTTCTTTGACATGGTTTTTCATGTACATAACTAATTGTTAGAGATTTATACCTTTCTGCTCTTGTGGAAAATGTTCTGTATCTATTACTCTTTTCTGAGGCAAAATGCATGTCCTGACTCCTTATTATCTAATACTCCATTTCTTGCTTACTTTATCCAGCAACGAAATTTGCTCCAAAAAAGTGGGGCCTTTCTGAAAGTTCTGGTCCCATTTTGATTGCCTTTCTTGGCGGGATATCTTTTCTTCTTTCTCAAGGCATCGATCTCAGGCCTAACCTTGCAGCAGTATTGGGGCTAGCATTTGCAGATTCTGTCTTTCTTGGCGGTAGTTGTTTAGCTCAAATCTCAAGTTATTGGCCCCCAAATAGACGTCGGATCCTCATTCATGAAGCAGGGCATCTGCTAATAGGTAAACACACTTTTTTTTCTGATCCGTATTTTAGAGTTGAATGTTACAAATTTGGGCGATGCTGTGGTTTGGACCGAGGGCATGAACCATTCCTTAAATTCTTCTATAGGACTACATTTCTTTCTTCAACCACTAGACTCTACTAAAGCTACATCCTTGCAAGAGTGTAAACCCTGTGCTATTAACTGATTGCGGTTTTAAATTGCAGCTTATCTAATGGGTTGCCCAATTCGTGGGGTGATATTAGATCCAGTTGTTGCAATGCAAATGGGCATTCAAGGGCAGGTAATTTCTTGCCTTCTATGTGCTTCATATGGGCATCACTTGGTTTTGTTTGTTGTTCACTGACCAATTTATTCATGTCATCATAATTTGTTTCAAGCAATTACCATTCATGGAGATATGTTGATAAAATATGTCTATATATGTGTGTGTGTATCTGTATGTTGGTTTGGTTTGTTGGAACCTTATATGTTAAAACTTTAATGGATTCTAAACCTATGTGAAGTTACTATTGGATGGATTTAAGATTTGAATGTGATTCTTGCTCTTTCTTTACTATATTGTATGGATGGTGGTAGGTCATATCTAGCATCTTTACAGAGCAATCATATATATATATATATATATATATATATATCTATCTATTGCCATTTTTCATATTATCATCTATAATTTTCCACGCAGGGTTGCTTTAATTGACTTCATTGAATACTTTCCTTAAGTAGAATTAGCGTAGGATGCCACTCTGGTTCAAGTACATGTCTAATCTTGTGCTTAGGTTCTTTGTCCTCTTAGAGAGATGCAGTCTCATATTCATTCTTTTGGGTTGCAATATAATCTTGACCTTGTTTTAGGATGATCATTCATTATTGATATGTAGTGATGATAGCAATTGACTTGTACTCCTTGATTCCATACATATAGCTTCATGGTAATGCAGTGCTTTTAGGATCAAATGGAGAGCTCATATTACTATGCCATATTACAGGCAGGAACTCAATTTTGGGATGAGAAAATGGCCAATGACCTTGCTGAAGGACGACTTGATGGCTCTGCTTTTGACAGGTGGGTGTGAAATGAAATTGCAGGCAAGAGAACAAAAACTCTCTATAGGGTGATGTATCTACCTTCATTGAGCAAATATGCTGAAACTGAACTGTAGATAGATTCTGTCTTAATCTTATGTGGGAATCTATTTCTGTCTGTACGTGTAGTTTTGATTGCTGAAGAATTTTGCAAAATGTTTTATCCTTTGCTTTAGGTTGAATTTTATGCAAACTATCCCAGGTTTCCTAAGTTCTAGCTTTAATTAGCTCTTCTGATGAAGTCTTGTGGAATTAAGAGTAATAACACATGCCCAATATTTACTAATTTCTTCACATAATGTTCAGGTACTGCATGGTGCTTTTCGCAGGCATTGCTGCTGAAGCTCTTGTTTATGGTGAGGCAGAGGGTGGAGAAAATGATGAAAATCTATTTAGGAGCATCTGTGTTCTTCTACAACCCCCATTGTCCGTTGCTGAGGTATCTCTATAACTTACCTTCTTTAGTTCTGTGATCTTCTTTCACTAAAAATACTAAAATTTTCAAACCTTTTCTTTTCATTGTTATCTTGAGGAGATGTCAAACCAAGCAAGATGGTCCCTTCTACAATCTTATAATTTGCTCAAATGGCATAAAAATGCACACCGAGCTGCAGTTGAAGCTTTAGGAAGTGGCAATGGTCTTAGTGTTGTAATTAGGAGTATTGAGGAAGCAATATTAGCTAATAGGTGAACAGAAGTAGCTTTACAAAATAATGACTCTTTACCCACATGTGTCTTGAGGTAATTTCTGCTCACCTCCTATTTAGTTTTGTTTTAGTTTAGTTGTTTTGTGGTATTGATTCCTTGAATCAACATCTTTTATCTGTTTTTTACTTGCAGGATGGAAGCCTAAGAGATTCAAAATATAACTGGTGTAAGAAAGGCCTGTTTCTGCACTGCAGTCATTGTCTTCCGTCACTTGGCTATCCCCCATAAACAATTCGGGTCTACAACAGACAAGAAGAGTTGTCTTCCATCAGGTAGGTTGATCTTATAAGGAGGAAGATTCTCAGCTAAATGAAAACTCCTTAGAGAGAAATGACCCAATTTACTAGCTGGCTTGTTTCTGCGTTACCCCACACCAAGATTTAAACACCAAGAATACAATATGCATGCTGAGGCCTAGAGATGAGAGAGCACAAGTAATTCAAGAACTCAAGACGGAAAGTACGGTTGAAGTGGTGGCTTGGCAAATTTGTAGGTGCTACACTGTCCAACACGGAAAGTACGGTTGCATTTCCTTCCACTTCCTTTCTTGTTTATATAACCTGGATAATCTGCTCGTGTGAATTGTGCTTCCTCAACCAGAAACAACCCAACCTCTTCTGCTAACTTCACTATGTTCCATTTACTGAAAGGATGGGTGGTCTTGTGAGTCACATGAACTTCTCCACTTCCTGTGAGCATTTCACGTGCACTGGTGAAGTACCCCTTGACCAAATCCTGATGCAACCTGAAAAATAGATCAGTCAAAAGAGACGTTACCAACATCCTTCTTCTTGTCAACCAGTCTACCATATTATGATCCATGTAGCATTTTAGTCTTTATTTAAACTTACTTAATTTGGATCTTGTTATGTTCCATCAAGATGAAACCTGCATGAGGAAAATTGAAGACAATGCGATCGAATCGTCTATTCGTTAGCCGGGGGTGTTGGCTCATGGTATGAACATCCACCTCATGCAACACCGTACATCCCCTGCCCTTTAACTCATTCAAAGTGCTCGTTACATTTGAATACTTTTGCATTAAAGACTCTGCGGTTAAGGTGTAAATGAATTCAGTCAGGAAATTGACTTGTAGCAAGTGCAATAACGATGGTAGTCAATTTCTCCCTTGTTACCTTTGGGGTCGAAAGAAGTTGCAACCATCTTCACAGCAGAGCCAAATTCTTTGGCTAAGCAAGCAGCAAAGGAGAAGTTGCCCTCACCCACTAAGAGTATCTCCTGAGAGCTGCTATAGTGCATAATCGTTTTCTCTCCCATTTTAGATCTCTTGTTTTTAATTTTTATCTTGAACATCTACTTAAGAGTTGCAGGGTAGGGGGCAACTGTTGGCCTAACCGTTTGATTAAGAAAACACACATAGGGATTAACAAGAAAAAGTGTGTTATATTAACCCATTCATGATTTCCAAAGAATTACAAGTTTGAAGGCTTACATGCATGCGTCTTGGTAATTGTAAGGTCTCCCTAGTTTTCTTTCCAAAGAGTTGCAGGATCCGGTTCCTCTGCATGGATTTTCTCCTCTAGGATTCGCTTGGCTTTTACTGTGGGATGCCACCTCAATAAACTATAATCAAAGGGATAAAAGAATTAACACATATACTATTAGAAAGGAAAACACATAATAAAATATTTTAACAACCAGAATCTAACATCTTTATGTCTCCTCCTTCATAAATTAGAACCGACAAAGCCTAAATTTACAACTTCGACACTTGAATTTTCTCTAATCGCATGGACATGACAAAATCATGGTTTACCTTTCTCTTCTCAGTCTAGAATTCAAAGAAGCTATTTTTAATTTGCTGCCCCTTTTTTTTTTTTTCTTCTCCCTGTCTTCTATTTGTTTTCCTTTTAATTTCAGACCGAATTAATACCTTTCTTGCACTCGTCATATTAAAAACAAGAAAGAGAATATCTGTGTTTTGAATCCAAAGCAATCAACGGGGGAATCACTTTTTCTCCTCTTATTCCAATCTTGGATGAAGGTATTTTTTTTTTTTCTTAGGCTTGTTTGATAAGGAGGACCATACTAGACGCGATCAAGGCATAATATGGATATTGTTGTCCAATTTTGAGGATGAATGAGGACTATTCATAAGAGGTTGATGACTAAGACTTATTCCCCTAATCCCCTAGAAAATTGGAAGATTATGAGGGATAAGTTTTAGTCATCAACCTCTTATAGATAGTCCTTATTCATCCTCTAAGTTAGGCAACATATCCATATTATGCTTGAATGCACATCAAATGTAAGCATTTTGCTGGTATGCGACTTTAATTTGTAGCGTAGAAGAAGAAACGAGAGCAATTTGATTTTATCATGAACGCTAGCATAAGTGACTCTTATAGCCCTTGGATTATATTTTATTGTGGTGGCATCCTCACATTAAAAGTCAAGCAGATTTTAGTAGATAAAATTTAAGCAAAGAATCCGGATCCTTCTTTCCCAGCCTGTCTATGTTTGAACATCTGCTACTTCTAGCTATCTGTACTATTCATGAGCACTAAATAATATTTACTTCATGTTGCCCTTGTTGGAAACCTATTAAGCCTCAATTCTTGTGAATCCGTGCGCCTCCTAATAGCTGGTGCATGTTTATGGCAGACCTGTCAAGGACCAATTAGATTTTGATCCGGATCCGATAAATATATGATACGACCCAATTTAAGATAAGATACTACTTAATTTTTATGTGCATGAACATTATATATGTGAGTAACTGAGTTTTATATGCATTGAGAATTTACTTAAACTAATTAATTATTAAAAAAATATTAAAATTTGAAATGAAAAATAGATAAACAAAATAAAAGAAAGTTGTTACTAATGAGATTTTGATTCTCTCAAGTCTTAAAAAGAATCAGTTAGCTAGCTGCCATCTTGCTGTAACTAAAGCTACTGTGTGTGTACCTTTGGATGCAGTAGGCATAGCTCAGGTGGCCTACCAATCCAGTCAGTGAAAGGTCCAGGCTAAAATGGCAAAAATCTAAAGAACCTAAAACTCAAAACTGATAAAGAAACCAGCCTTTGTTTAGAAGAGGCTTTTAACAATTTTGATAACATGCATCTGAGGCAGATTGTATTGAGGGGGAGGGGGAATACATGTACAGGGTAAAGTACCTTCTAAATTCAAGCTGAATTGAAACACCAATTAGTTTCAAACATTTTTAGCGGAGTGGGGTTTCAGATAGATGCTCAATCTCACATTGAGGGGGTTGAAAAATTCGTAGTGATACATGGATCACGAAATCACCTCATAAAATATTCTCAGAGATTCAAGGATCAAGAAGCGGGACGAAAAGTGAGACGTGTTAGTATTGTTCTACTCTGTACAAGGCACAAGATTAATCCAGCAATGGAAAGGTGAAGGCTTTCTGAATGAAGAAGGGCAAGTCAACATTAGAAGAGGCATATAGCAACAGAGTAGTTGACTGATATCAACCTACATTTCACCACAAAAGAGCTCATCTTACAAGCTTGGTCCATGATTTAAAACTGAAATCCTATACACATTCAAAATAAAGCTGATGAGTTGAACGTTTGTCGAGTTTTAGGAATATAAACAAGGGGACTCACGCTTGAATGAAAAACCCCATGCCTATCAAACAAAAAAGATATGTGTTGATACTATTCCTCACCAGTAGTAGAGATCACTTTATATGCAAAATGGCCTGCAAGAAAAAA
>NC_047653.1:7849020-7861787 GCF_902201215.1 Prunus dulcis | reverse complement strand
TCTACAATCTTATAATTTGCTCAAATGGCATAAAAATGCACACCGAGCTGCAGTTGAAGCTTTAGGAAGTGGCAATGGTCTTAGTGTTGTAATTAGGAGTATTGAGGAAGCAATATTAGCTAATAGGTGAACAGAAGTAGCTTTACAAAATAATGACTCTTTACCCACATGTGTCTTGAGGTAATTTCTGCTCACCTCCTATTTAGTTTTGTTTTAGTTTAGTTGTTTTGTGGTATTGATTCCTTGAATCAACATCTTTTATCTGTTTTTTACTTGCAGGATGGAAGCCTAAGAGATTCAAAATATAACTGGTGTAAGAAAGGCCTGTTTCTGCACTGCAGTCATTGTCTTCCGTCACTTGGCTATCCCCCATAAACAATTCGGGTCTACAACAGACAAGAAGAGTTGTCTTCCATCAGGTAGGTTGATCTTATAAGGAGGAAGATTCTCAGCTAAATGAAAACTCCTTAGAGAGAAATGACCCAATTTACTAGCTGGCTTGTTTCTGCGTTACCCCACACCAAGATTTAAACACCAAGAATACAATATGCATGCTGAGGCCTAGAGATGAGAGAGCACAAGTAATTCAAGAACTCAAGACGGAAAGTACGGTTGAAGTGGTAGCTTGGCAAATTTGTAGGTGCTACACTGTCCAACACGGAAAGTACGGTTGCATTTCCTTCCACTTCCTTTCTTGTTTATATAACCTGGATAATCCGCTCGTGTGAATTGTGCTTCCTCAACCAGAAACAACCCAACCTCTTCTGCTAACTTCACTATGTTCCACTTGCTGAAAGGATGGGTGGTCTTGTGAGTCACATGAACTTCTCCACTTCCTGTGAGCATTTCACGTGCACTGGTGAAGTACCCCTTGACCAAATCCTGATGCAACCTGAAAAATAGATCAGTCAAAAGAGACGTTACCAACATCCTTCTTCTTGTCAACCAGTCTACCATATTATGATCCATGTAGCATTTAATCTTTATTTAAACTTACTTAATTTGGATCTTGTTATGTTCCATCGAGATGAAACCTGCATGAGGAAAATTGAAGACAATGCGATCGAATCGTCTATTCGTTAGCTGGGGGTGTTGGCTCATGGTATGAACATCCACCTCATGCAACACCGTACATCCCCTGCCCTTTAACTCATTCAAAGTGCTCGTTACATTTGAATACTTTTGCATTAAAGACTCTGCGGTTAAGGTGTAAATGAATTCAGTCAGGAAATTGACTTGTAGCAAGTGCAATAACGATGGTAGTCAGTTTCTCCCTTGTTACCTTCGGGGTCGAAAGAAGTTGCAACCATCTTCACAGCAGAGCCAAATTCTTTGGCTAAGCAAGCAGCAAAGGAGAAGTTGCCCTCACCCACTAAGAGTATCTCCTGAGAGCTGCTATAGTGCATAATCGTTTTCTCTCCCATTTTAGATCTCTTGTTTTTAATTTTTATCTTGAACATCTACTTAAGAGTTGCAGGGTAGGGGGCAACTGTTGGCCTAACCGTTTGATTAAGAAAACACACATAGGGATTAACAAGAAAAAGTGTGTTATATTAACCCATTCATGATTTCCAAAGAATTACAAGTTTGAAGGCTTACATGCATGCGTCTTGGTAATTGTAAGGTCTCCCTAGTTTTCTTTCCAAAGAGTTGCAGGATCCGGTTCCTCTGCATGGATTTTCTCCTCTAGGATTCGCTTGGCTTTTACTGTGGGATGCCACCTCAATAAACTATAATCAAAGGGATAAAAGAATTAACACATATACTATTAGAAAGGAAAACACATAATAAAATATTTTAACAACCAGAATCTAACATCTTTATGTCTCCTCCTTCATAAATTAGAACCGACAAAGCCTAAATTTACAACTTCGACACTTGAATTTTCTCTAATCGCATGGACATGACAAAATCATGGTTTACCTTTCTCTTCTCAGTCTAGAATTCAAAGAAGCTATTTTTAATTTGCTGCCCCTTTTTTTTTTTTTCTTCTCCCTGTCTTCTATTTGTTTTCCTTTTAATTTCAGACCGAATTAATACCTTTCTTGCACTCGTCATATTAAAAACAAGAAAGAGAATATCTGTGTTTTGAATCCAAAGCAATCAACGGGGGAATCACTTTTTCTCCTCTTATTCCAATCTTGGATGAAGGTATTTTTTTTTTTTCTTAGGCTTGTTTGATAAGGAGGACCATACTAGACGCGATCAAGGCATAATATGGATATTGTTGTCCAATTTTGAGGATGAATGAGGACTATTCATAAGAGGTTGATGACTAAGACTTATTCCCCTAATCCCCTAGAAAATTGGAAGATTATGAGGGATAAGTTTTAGTCATCAACCTCTTATAGATAGTCCTTATTCATCCTCTAAGTTAGGCAACATATCCATATTATGCTTGAATGCACATCAAATGTAAGCATTTTGCTGGTATGCGACTTTAATTTGTAGCGTAGAAGAAGAAACGAGAGCAATTTGATTTTATCATGAACGCTAGCATAAGTGACTCTTATAGCCCTTGGATTATATTTTATTGTGGTGGCATCCTCACATTAAAAGTCAAGCAGATTTTAGTAGATAAAATTTAAGCAAAGAATCCGGATCCTTCTTTCCCAGCCTGTCTATGTTTGAACATCTGCTACTTCTAGCTATCTGTACTATTCATGAGCACTAAATAATATTTACTTCATGTTGCCCTTGTTGGAAACCTATTAAGCCTCAATTCTTGTGAATCCGTGCGCCTCCTAATAGCTGGTGCATGTTTATGGCAGACCTGTCAAGGACCAATTAGATTTTGATCCGGATCCGATAAATATATGATACGACCCAATTTAAGATAAGATACTACTTAATTTTTATGTGCATGAACATTATATATGTGAGTAACTGAGTTTTATATGCATTGAGAATTTACTTAAACTAATTAATTATTAAAAAAATATTAAAATTTGAAATGAAAAATAGATAAACAAAATAAAAGAAAGTTGTTACTAATGAGATTTTGATTCTCTCAAGTCTTAAAAAGAATCAGTTAGCTAGCTGCCATCTTGCTGTAACTAAAGCTACTGTGTGTGTACCTTTGGATGCAGTAGGCATAGCTCAGGTGGCCTACCAATCCAGTCAGTGAAAGGTCCAGGCTAAAATGGCAAAAATCTAAAGAACCTAAAACTCAAAACTGATAAAGAAACCAGCCTTTGTTTAGAAGAGGCTTTTAACAATTTTGATAACATGCATCTGAGGCAGATTGTATTGAGGGGGAGGGGGAATACATGTACAGGGTAAAGTACCTTCTAAATTCAAGCTGAATTGAAACACCAATTAGTTTCAAACATTTTTAGCGGAGTGGGGTTTCAGATAGATGCTCAATCTCACATTGAGGGGGTTGAAAAATTCGTAGTGATACATGGATCACGAAATCACCTCATAAAATATTCTCAGAGATTCAAGGATCAAGAAGCGGGACGAAAAGTGAGACGTGTTAGTATTGTTCTACTCTGTACAAGGCACAAGATTAATCCAGCAATGGAAAGGTGAAGGCTTTCTGAATGAAGAAGGGCAAGTCAACATTAGAAGAGGCATATAGCAACAGAGTAGTTGACTGATATCAACCTACATTTCACCACAAAAGAGCTCATCTTACAAGCTTGGTCCATGATTTAAAACTGAAATCCTATACACAGTGCTAGATACAGCCAAGTCAAGATCTTATGCACAAGACATGACATTCAAAATAAAGCTGATGAGTTGAACGTTTGTCGAGTTTTAGGAATATAAACAAGGGGACTCATGCTTGAATGAAAAACCTCATGCCTATCAAACAAAAAAGATATGTGTTGATACTATTCCTCACCAGTAGTAGAGATCACTTTATATGCAAAATGGCCTGCAAGAAAAAAATAAGTGTAAGATATTTTGGAGCACTAAATCAAGTTAATGTTGAAGATGTAGAAGTGGAAGTTTAAAGTTTTCCATATGAGACTGGGATATTGGAGCACTTGGGGAAATTTCTTATGTGCTTATTTTCTTTCAACAAGTTAAGCAAGCACATGAGAAAATTCAAGTGCTCACCCCTTGAACTATAAGCCTTGCTATATTCAATAGCACCTGTATATTTTGGCATATTCCCAGAAACATTGCTGTAAATAATGGGTACAGTCGTATGCCAGATTTCAAAATTATGCACATTTTCAAGTCGCTTGCTCATTGTAGTATTAAAAATCACAACAAATTGAAATAAACGAAAACAAAATTCATATGCTGGGGCTTACCTTTCCATGTGAGGACCATTAATTCCAGAATAACCAGACCATGGACCCGAATCAGTAATGCTAAGGTGGAAACAAGAAGGGCTAGAATGGTAGAACAACTTGGCAAATTTGAAGGTGCTACACATTCCAACCGGAAAAGTTTGATCACACATTCCATCTCCTCTCTTATTTTCATAACCTGGATAATCCCATAGTGAGAACGGTTCTTCATCAACCAGATATAACCCAACCTCATGTGCTAACTCCACTATTTTCCATTCACTGAAAGGAAATGTTGTCTTGTGTGTCACATGAATTTCTCCTATCGCGGTCAGCAGTTCGAGTGCATTTTTTAGGAATCCCCTGATCAAATCCTGATGAAACCTGCAAATGCATGAATTTAATTTAGAGTTCAAAATCCTCTGTTTACATTTTTGTGCTAGTGTTCTGCTTAAGCTCAAAACTACATTGTTTCAATTCTTCATTTAATTATTTTTCTAACATAAATCCTAAACACTAAACCCTTTCCCCTAAAATAAACACATGATGAACACAAAATACCATAGAGAATATACCATGATCTTTAAAAGGGATGCATATATGGGTTTGTTTGAACTTACCAAATTTGGAACCTGTTGCGTTCAGAAGAAAAGGGACCAAGCAAGTAACCGGCATGAGGAAAATTATAGATTATGCGATCAAAGCGTAATCTAATCAGGAAAGGGTGTTGGCTCATGCTGTGGACATCCACCTCATGCAATACTATACATCCCCTTGCCTCTAATTCTTTCACATTGCTCAAAGCTTTTGAGTACTTCAGCATCAGAGACTCTACAATTAGCATACAAAGGATTCAATAAGGAACCCTCTAATTTCTTTTTAAACTAAAATAAAAAATTGCATCTTTGGGCCCCTTTAACTATTACTTATCCATTAATGACTCTACAATTAGGATGCAAATGATTTCAATCAGGATTCAGAAACCCTCCAGTTTAAACAAAAAATTAATAGGACCCCTCTATCATTTTCACCATCGATGACTCTACAATCAGCATGCAAAGTATTTCAATCAGGAACCTTCTAGGTTGTTTCATTTGGAAGACAAAATCTTTGGTCCCCTCTATCTATCATTTCTTTTTGAGTCATGACCAAAATGTAAATTCTAAAACAAAACAGAGAGTCAAATTGCAGACAGAAAAAGTAACCAAATTTAGAGTAAAATTGGATGTTTTTATTTAAATTTCAAACTGGGTTGCTTGAAAACCAAGGAATTGGCCAGAAATAATGAGTTAAAAATGAAGTACTTAGACGTTGACACAAGTCAATGATGATCTAAAATTACCTCTGGAGTCAAGAGAAGTTGCAACCATGTTGACAGCCAAGCCAAAAGCTCTGGCTAAGCAAACAGAAAAAGAGAAGTCTCCTTCTCCAACTAGGAGTATCCTCTGATAACTGCTATAATGCTTAATCTTCCTCTCAAAGCTAAAAGCTTCCATTTGTGATTTGATTCTCTCTCGCTCTCCAACTAAGAGAATTCAGAATTCTTTTTTACTCTTTTTGGGAAAGAAGAGAAGTCAGAACTGTTTGACTTGTTGATATTTTTCCTTCTTGGGTACTTACTGTGAACATTTTTTAGTTGGTATTTATACTCGCGCAACGCTTGCACTCTACACACCCTTTTGATTTGAGAAGCACATACACGCATTAGGAGGAAAAGTGTCTGTGTGTGTCACATCATATTAAACTAACATCACCAGTTATCACTTTGGGCTGAACGTTAGTTCAGTGTTTTTTAAGCATCTTAATCATCTGTTTGGATTTTCTCTGTTACGATATAGTTAATTTTTTTTCTTCACACGTGACATTATTAAAATTTCATTTAAAAGACTCTAATGTTGACATATTACACATAAAATCCAAATGCCTCGCAATTTTTTTTTGGTTAAAAATTTTCGTAAACCTAACATGTTTTGCAGCCGTTTAGTCTTGCTTCCATTTTTTTTTTTTTTCATTTCTTTTCAGTTTCTCTCTTTCTTCCAAGGACACCATTATCTTCTCCACGTCTCTATCTTGATCATGTTCTTTAATATTTGGATTGTAAGACGAACATGATAATCTTCCAGTGAGAGACTAAAGCATTTGAATGTCTGAATTAAAAAGTAAATTGGATTTTTTATTTTAAAGATGATGTGTCCAATTTAAACCGCTTAAATTAAATTTTAATAAGATGTCATGTGAAGAATAATAGTAGCACTCAAAATCTAAATTGGAAATAGTTTAATTATTTAATTAAATGATTGTCATTTTAAATTTTTTTGAAACATCATATTTGTTTATTTTGTTGGCAATAACTACATACTTCAATGGTTTTTAATTTGTTTAATTTTTTATACGGATATGTATGAATAAAGAGTTGAAAAATATATGGTTCAAATTGTTAAAATACAATATTTAGAATAATATTTTTTTATTTTGTTGGTAATAACCACATATTTTAATGGTTTTTAATTTTTTTTTTGTAGAGATATTTATGAATAAAGAGTTGAAAAACATACAGTTTTTTTTTTTTTTGGGGTCAAACTAAAAATATACAGGTTGAAATACAATATTTAGAAAGAGGCTCTTTTAAAGTTATATAGAAAGATAATTAATAGCAATGTAAAAGGAAGTAGTTTTGAAATTCAACAAAAAAAATATATCATGGTCATTATTTTCCTAATTTGCGCCCTCTTTTAGACTTCCTTTACTCATATTATCAAACCAACTAAACAAGTGAAGCCTTACATTTTGGTAAAACCGAAATAAAATGTGCGTGCAGGTAGTGAATACTAAGCAAGGTCTAAAATATTGGAGGTTTTGTGAAATATCGGTGGTTCAAAGACACGGAAATATTGATGAAAATATTGGAAAAATATCGATATTGGTAGAATTGAATAAAAATTAAGGAAATTGTAAGAAAAACTTGAAAATTTTGATTGAAACTTTAGAGGATGTTTATTTAGTCAATTATACATTGTTTTATCACAAAAATATTGGAAGGAAATGCATTACATGGTGGGTTTGGCTAATTTAAGTTGATTATATAACAAGCTGATAAACACTGTGAGTATAGAAATTATGTAATAATTAATGAAAGAAAATTAAACATACCATATAATCATTTATTTATAATGATTTACTTCAATATTTTACACTTTGTATTGCATGGTAAGATACATGAGTGACTTAATGCCACATAGAGTTCCTATGAGATTCAAAATTTTCATTGTCTTCATCATTTCTATGTGTAGAGTATGCGTACTATGAAGAGTAGTTATCAAATGAAAAATCCCCAAAATAGTTTTGCATTTAATTATTAACATGTCATCAATATGGATCCAAGATTGGTTGATGTTGCCCATAAACAAAATCATTTGAAGATTGGGTCTCAGATTCTTTCCATGAGCTACTCAATTCCATCCCAAAAGGCATCAAATCCCTTTGTGTGCGCACATGCTACTGTGGTTTTTTTTTTCTTTTTTCATTCCAGGTACATATCCTAATATTTTCGATATTATCAATAATATTCTGATATTTTGTCCATATGTTGATGAAGAGAGAGCGAAATTCTCGGATATAAAATTTCCCCGATATTATCGCTGAAATTATCAATATTTATATAATAATTGCATGGATAGATTTCAAAATATTCTCTATATTCGTGGATATTATGCTGACAAAGGAAACTAGGGGTGGGCATTGGAATCGAAGAATCAATCAACCAAACCAAACTAGACCGGAAAAAACCCAAAAAAACCGTGTTGACCAAAAAGTCAAACCCAATTCAAAAAACCAAACTGAACTAGTTCTAACTGAATCCCGTTTTGGTTCTATACCACCAACAAACTGAATCGGGCCGAATCGAACAGGCTAAATTTAAAAATATATAATTTTAATATTTATTTATATCCAATGCTATATTTTTAATCTCATAACCAATATTTACCAAAGTTCAATTTCAAAACATCTCTCTTTTCTAGCCTTAATATTTCTTTTTGCATGAAATTGAATAATTTGTTAATTTTCAAGCCAACAAAATAAAATTTCAGTTGAAATTTGTATAAAAAAATAATTTTGTGGAAACGGTTTGTATTTCCAAAATGAAGGCAAATTACTTTGTCAAATCCCGTGCTGCAACTTTGCCTCTTTATAAAGTTAAAAGCAAATGGACAATACTAGGTTGCACCACCTACTATCTCAAGATAATGACATGACATTGACATATATTGCACACAATTAATAAAGTGTTTTCTTCAGGGCATTTGCCTCAGCCCAATGTTTTCTTCCTTTCTGAGCTCTAAATAAATGCAAGACATCTACAATGTCAGCTGACCATAAACTAATGCTCAAAGCACCAGGGTGGAAACTAGAAGCAGCACCAGGGTGCCACTAGTTGGAGATGCTATTACATTTTATAAAATCGGAATAAAATGTGCGTGTAATAGGGATGATAATTTTCTCTCGTGTAAGAGTCTTTGTGGGTTTTGATCCTAATGGGTCAAGTTTGAAAGATAAAAAATAGGTATGGAGATGGGTTCGGAGAATTTTTCAGGTATGATGTTTGGGGAGAGGCTGGGATGGTATTTTGATCCTCAACCCCCTTCCCATTTAGAATATATATAATTTATTTTTCATAAATATTAGTAAGATGTGTGATGGTGATGCTACCTCTATAATGATCACGTCTTTGAAATGTAGTCTTGACATGTATTAATTTTTTTTTTAAATAGTCTAGAATTTTCGATAATAGTGTTCTTTTTGTGTACAACAAACTAGCTTTTTATTCGTTTTTTTTTTTTCATAATGGATAGGGTCGGGAAATCCATTCCCCAACGAAGGCAGGGATGAGAAATCCCCAATTTGAATATTGAGGTTATGAAAGCAGGGATGGGGGGAATTTTTTTAACGGGAATGGGGATGAGAATGACATAGCCACTCCCAATTCGACCGTTACCATTCCCAGCGTGTAGGCAGTGGTGCCTTGAAGTTGAACATAGTGTTTTTATTTAGTGAATCTTCATAGCGTTATAATTGACGCTCCAAATTTTAGGCGTTATTTGCCCATATTTATAATCTTTTAAACCAAATGGCCCACCAAGCAATGGTTTGGGCTTTGTTACGGGTGTGTTTTTAATTTTTAATTGTTAAATTTGTTACAGGAACACCAATGAAGAGAGAGAAACTTTTTTGCTATCTCCATTACAAGAAAGTTTTTTATTATTTTTTTTGCAATGACATCACTTTTTATAATTTATTATTATTTTATTTATGCCTTTCTCTTTTTTCAATTAAATATAAGACACATTTGATGGAAGGAAAAAGTGTATGTCAGACTCACATATGTGAGGGATTTGGTCAGCAATGTATAAATAAATATGGTATATGTTAAATTTTCATGTAAGGCGTCAAATTTCAATGAGTTATTCTACATTTGTCATTTCCCTCGTACATGCATTAATAATGATATGGAGATCTCAATTTCTTGTTCTTTTTTCTGGGTCGAGATGGAGATCTCAAATTCTTGTGGCCATGCTTTGGCTTCTTCCTCTCCAAGCTCTCTAAATAAGTGCAAGCCATATCTACTATGTCAGCTGACCATAAACTAATGCACAAAGCACCGGGGTAGAAACTGGCAGCAGAGCGCTTGGCAAATATGAAGGTGCTTGACATTCCAACAGGAAAAGTGTCATCACACATCCCAACTCCTCTTCTATTTTCATAACCTGGATAATCCCACAGTGAGAACTGTTCTTCATCAACCAGACGTAACCCAACCTCTTGTGCTAACTCCACTATTTTCCATTCAGTGAAAGGAAATGTTGTCTTGTGTGTTACATGAATCTCTCCTACCACGGTCAGCATTTCGTGTGCATTCTTGAAGAATCGCCTCACCAAATCCTGATGAAACCTGAAAATGCATGAATTTCATTTAGAACTCAAAATCCTCTTTCACATTTTTGTGCTAGTGTTCGCTGCTTATGCTCAATTCTTTGATTTAATGCATGCATATATGGGTTTGTGTGAACTTACCAAATTTGGTACCGTTCAGAAGAAAAGGGACCGTGCACGTAACCCGCGTGAGGAAAATTATAGATTATGCGATCAAAGCGTACGCTAATCAACAAAGGGTGTTGGCTCATTCTGTTGACATCTACCTTATGCAACACTATGCATCCCCTGTCCTCTAATTCCTCCACATTGCTTATAGCTTCTGAATACTTTAGCATCAAAGACTCTACAATTAGCATGCAAAGGGTTCAATCAGGATTCAGAAACCCTCTCGTTTAAACAAAAAGATTGCATCTCAGGACCCCTCTATCTATCATTTCACCATCGATGACTCTACAATCAGCATGCAAACTATTTCAATAACGAACCTTCCGGGTTTTTTTATTTTCTTTTGGAAAGACAAAATCCTTGGTCCCCTCTATCTATTATTTCATCTAGGTCATTACCAAAATGTAAATTTTAAAACCAGACACAGAGCTAAATTGCAGACAGAAAAAGTAACCAAATTTAGAGTTAATTGGTTGTTTTTATTTATATTTCAAACTGGGTTGCTTGAAAACCAAGGAATTGGCCAGAAATAATGAGTAAAAATTGAAGTACTTGGACTTTGACACAAATCAATGGTGATGAAAAATTACCTCTGGAGTCAAGAGAAGTCGCAACCATGTTGACAGCCAAGCCAAAAGCTCTGGCTAAGCAAACAGAAAAAGAGAAGTCACCTTCTCCCACTAAGAGTATCTTCTGATAGCTGCTGTAATGCTTAATCCTTCTCTCAGGGCTAAACCCTTCCATTCTGATTTGATTCTCTATTCTTCTTCAACTTTCCCAGAATTCCTAGACTTGCTATTATTCTTCTCTTTGGGGACTTAAAACCGTGGGGACAGAATACTCGTCGAACGCTTCACTCGCATCATTGCCCTCGCCCTTTTGATTTGAAAAGCCTATCAAATTAAAACAACATATCTGCTTTATCATTTTTGGGCTAAACTTTAAACTTTGGTAGTTTAAAGCTATATAAAACGATAATTCAACAAACAAAAAAGATGTACTTTTGAACATGAAAGGAAAAAAAAAAAGTTGAAAGAGTTAGTGCATGAAAGGAATCTGTTGGTTTCACACAATGATGTAGTAGTTGTCAGGTTTGCAAAAACTGATTTGCATTTGAATTTTGATTTGGAAAAGTCAAGAGTGCATCTGTTTGTATTGAAAATTCTGGTCAGATTGATCGCTTCAGGTTTGTATTCATACGGTCCTTGTTTTCATTGAAAATGTTGAAGTAAATGCCTCTGTCGTTCTACTTTAATTTTATTTTAAGTCTATGTATACTTTACTTTGATCTGAAGTTAAAGGTATACTTTACTTTTATTTAGTGAAAGGGGGAACTCTTGTAAATCATGTTCAATCTCCTACTATATTCGATGGAAATCCCCTCAAGGGCAACCACGTAAATGAATGTTGTGTGGAATCAATTTGTACGAAGGCAAATTTACCTTCGTCAAAACCCTTTGAGACAATTTTGTCTTTTTGAAAATCTAAAAGCAGCCAATGGGGTTGTGCCGCAGTGGTCAAGCGGTCCCCTTCCACCTCCCTCCATGTGGCACCCAGGTTCGAAACCATAGCCATAAACTAATGCTTTGGCATCTTCCTTTCTAAGCTCTCTACATAAGTGCAAGCCATATCTACAATATCAGCTGACCATAAACTAATGCTCGAAGTACGAGGGTGGAATCTGGAAGCAGCACAAGGGTAATTTTTCAGCATACATATGATTTCAGTCATAAACCTTCTAATTTGAGCTGAAGTAAAAAGGTAATTTTTCAGGATTATTGTTATGTAAATATTAGAAGCAAATACATTAATGAGGTAACTTTAATGTCCACGTATATATCTTATAATATGGATTTTCGTAATTTTTGTTTTGAATGATAAGTTTTGTTGCTGCAAGTGCAAGAGTACAACAACATAACTCCAAATAAAGAGACACAATTAAGGACCAAGAACATTCTTGGTTGGTGATGAGTTCCAAATTAAGTTCTTGATAATTTGGTTAACTTTCTTTTTCGTTTTACTTTTTTATAATTATTTTTACTTTTAGTAAACTAACGGAAATACTCTTACACTGAACGGAAATTTTAACGGAGTTAGACGTAGGTGGTGAATTGCAACACTCCACAAAGTTCAAGTGGTCAAAAATAAAAAATAAAAATTCAGGTGGTATTGACGCAATGCCGAGAAGTTCAGGTGGGATTTATGCAAAATTCTAGAAACTAAATAAATAACTTACAGAACAAGAAACAAAATAATGAACCATGATGCTGAGACATGTCAATGTGTTGATTTAAATAGCTCTGGAGTCGAGAAGTTGCAACCATGTTCCTAGCAGAGCCAAATTGTCTGGCTAAGCAAAGAGCAAAAGAGAAGAAGTCTCCTTCTCCAACTAAGAGTGTCTTCTGAAAGCTGCTGTAGTGCAGG
>NC_047653.1:7824747-7849010 GCF_902201215.1 Prunus dulcis | reverse complement strand
TGTTTTCATATATTTGTATATTTTATTAATTTGTATGTGAATTAATGAAATTGTGCAGATGTCAGACCTGATTACACGTCGTAGGGCGGTGACGACCACGCAGGGTTCGGAGCCCCCGACTCAGCTGACAGCTGCTGCCACTGCGCCAGCATTGATGGACCACTTGGCAGTTGGGCCTGCGGGGTCCCAGGCGCCTGCCTCATCAGCGTCATCAGTGGCGCAGCCTGTTTGCGCCAGGCGGCGTCATCGGCCCGCCAACACCACCGACGCCACATCCACTTCGGGGTCACAGCCAGGTATAGTTTTCCTTTTTCTCCATTTAATTTTATTGTTATTTCTTGTTTTTGTGTGTGTGTGTGTGTGTGTATTTGATTGTTCAATTTGTTATTTATTTAACATTCATGTCATCCTTCTTTGCAGCCAAGAAGAACACCCGAGGGCCGTGTCAGCAGTTGAAGACGGCGAAGGTCACCCGGGTGACCAACAGTCGTATTAACATCGGATACGACGAGCGACATCGGGCTGCACCGACGGCGGAGTTGCATAGCTCCTTGGCCCACGACATTGGTCATGTCATTCGGAGCTATTGCCCGATGCAATGGAAGTCTTGGAAGGTGATGCCTGATGAGACCAAGACTGAGGTTCGTGGCCAGTTGTCGGTATGTAGGCCTTTTCATTCTTTTTCTTTCAAACGTTAAATTTATATTATTTAAATGTATGTAATTAATTTATTGCAGACGAACTACAACTTGGAGGACCTTGATGAAGAGTCGTTGGCGTACGTCAACAGACTCTTCTCTGAGACTCTTCTCTGAGAGGTACAAGCAATGGAAGAGCGACTTGCACCACCATTTTGAGGCGTTCGATGATCCGCAAGTCGCCCTTCAAGAGGGGTGCCCGAAAGAGCTTGAGGGGCGGGAGGATAGTTGGGCGTGGCTCTGCGCTCATTTTCAGGCGCCCGCTTTTGTGGTAATTTTTTATATTTATTTTTATTTTCTTACTAATGTTTATTTACTTTTTTATATTTAATTTAAATTTCAACTAATACATTTTATTTTTTGTATAACAGAATAAAGCCAAAGTCAATAAGGGCAATAGGAAGAAGAAGACTCTTCTCCATCATTCGGGTTCCAGGCCCTTCTCCTATAGGATGGATGCCCGGCGTCAGGTAATAATAAAATAATTGTTTTTATTTTTTAATTTTTAATTATTCTTAATTTATTTTTTCGTTCTAATATTTTTCTTCTTTTGTTCAATTTAGGGAGGGTCCAAATTCCCAGAGATCGACGTATTTGGCGACGTTTATGTTCGACCTGGGAATGAATTGGCCGAGTCCCTTCATGTAAGTGTTATTTATTTTTAATTCTTATGTTACGCATTCAACTTTAAAGGTTATTATATGAATGTTTGAATTTATATTTTATGTTATGCTCAACAGACGACGATGGTGGAGAGGAGCCAGTTGGTTCTTCAGGAGTCTGCCTCCCAACTTCCTCCCGATACTCTGCTCGAGTCTGTGGATCCTCCACAGGATGCTGGGTTTCAGATCTTGACGGAGACATTGGATCAGACTCTAGGGAGGAGACCGGGGACATATTGTCGAGGGATGGGGAATGCCAGGCGGAGGGAACCCAGACACCGTTCATCAGCGCAGTCAAACAGTCAGGTCACTGCTTTGACAGCAGAGGTGGCCACTCTTCGGAGCCAGATGTCGGTCATTCTGCAGTCCCTCGTACAATCCGGCATTCCAGTCCCAAATTTTAATGTGCCGACCTCCCAGCCCGTCCATCCCGAGCATCCCCACCAGATGCCGGCCCGTGTAGATCCCCAGACCTCTGAACCGCATGTGCCAGACGATAATGTAGATTTTGGAACATTATTCGATTAGTTTTTTTATTTTCGTAATTATTTTTTGAATCTTTCTCTTGTAGTGTACATTTATTTTATATAATAAATTTGTTATTTACATAAATTTTTTTATGATTAAAATTTCAATTTATTACCCCCAAAAAAAAAACCAAATTTATTTTTTTATAAAATAAAACAAAAGTAATATTATTATTATTATATATTAATTTATATATATTAATTTTGCGCGACGAACAATTTGTCGTCGCGCAAATTTATATATCCGAAAAAATAATGTTTTGTTTTTTTATATAAATATAATCATTTGCGCGACGAAAGTTTCGTCGTCGCGCAAAATTCTTAGGAACGCATCGCGCGACGCAGTATACTGTCGCGCAAAATTTTACGCGCAAAGATCTTGTCGTCGCGCAGAAGTTGTAGGCACGTAACGCGCGACGTAGTCTAGCTTCGCCCAAAATTTTACGCGCCAATATCTTGTCGTCGCGCAATATTTTTACGAATTGCGCGACGATGGTCTCTTGGTGCCGCAAATATCTACGAGACGTCCTGCGCGACGAAAACTATTCGCCGTGCATTGTTTTGGCGACGAAGACCATTTCGTCACGCGTAATGGTGTGCGACGAAGAATTTTGTCCTCTCTGAACCTTTTGTGTAACGAAGGGTGAGCGTCGCACTCAATTGCGCGACGCATGGATAAAGTCTGTCGCGCAAAGTCTTTCTTCACGACCTTTGCGCGACAGATTACGCGCGACGATTTTTTTTTCGCGCTTTTGTTTGTGTGACAATATGTTAGTTTGTGCGACGAAATTATCTTCGTCGCGCAAATACTAAAATGTAGTAGTGTTACTAAACATAAAAATTAAAGTACGAAGTTAATTTCAATTAACTTCATACATCACAACACATTGTGCTACGTCACGCACAATTTTACAACATTATAAACATATAACTTCACAAAAAAATTACAAACATAACAAACAAACTTTTACAATAACATACCCTCTCAATCGTTCTCCACCAATCACTAATCACAAATATCCCTAACGACAACAAAATTAATAGTATTAGTACGAATTTACATTAATACATTTAAACTAACGACAAAAAATACATACCCAATAAACGTATTGAATTCACAGCAGAGCAGCGGCAGGGAGAGTGAGAGAGAGGCAGATACTAATATGAAGAAGAAGGACTTTGCGCGACGAACAACAAATTTCGTCGCGCAAAATGCCGTCGCGAAAACCCACTTTACCGTCGCACAAAACAACATTTTCGTCGCGCAATTACGTGTCGACATCTGCTTTTTTGCGCGACGAAATCAATTGTTCATCGCACATACTTCCGTCGCGCAAATACTATATGGCGTCGCGCAAAGTTCAGCTTCCGTTGCGCAAATAATACTTTTTCGTCGCGCAACAACGCACCGCTATTAAACTTTACGCGACGAAGGAACTTCCGTCGCGCAAAAACAACTTAATCCACCCTGCATTTTGGCGCCAAAAATAAGTTTCCCTCGTTCTCTTACGCGACGGTATATTTCTTCGTTGAGCTAAGTTGTCTTTTGTGACGAAAACTCTCGTCGCGCAAAATTTTTTTACCGCCATAAACGGAGCCAACATTTCTGTCCATCGTTACGCGACGAATAGTTGGAATTGTCGCGCAATATTGTCATGCGCGATGACTTATGTTGTCGCGCAAGATTTTGGCCCCAACACCCTCCTTTGCACGACGGAATTTATTTCCGTTGCGCATAGATTGTTTCCGCGACGAAAATATTTGTCGCGCTAGTTTTCTATTGTATGCGAGACATAATTTTTTTTTCGTCGCAACAGTGTTTCTTGCGTGACGAAAGTGGGTTCGTCACGCAAATAGTAAATCGTAGTAGTGTGATTAGTTTGGGCTATTTGGCCCTACACTTGGATTAGTGAGCTTATTGACTCTTAAGTTCAACATAGCTTTGTTTGGGTAGCTCATGGCTCCCTTATGGGAGTTCTTTCTGTTAGACTCCTCATATGACTTGGGTTGGGTAGTTTTTTTGCTCCACCTTGTATGAGTACAAGTATGCCCATTTATAGGCTTTGATTGCCGACATACACAGCCACCAACTTGGGCTTCTTCATTTCTTAGCCATACATGTGTCTTGTACTAGAATGTTCTTCAAACTTCAATTGTTTTTGTTCCACCGCCTTTAGCATTTAGCTTGTTCTAGAATATTCTTGCATTGCCACCTCTATCTTTTAAAGTCTAGACTTTTCTAGAATTGTGTAGAACACAAATGAGCATTATTTTTTTTCAACAGGAGTCAAAGAAAGCAGCTTCCAAGTATTTTTCCCTCTACATAAAGACTGATGAAGAATGACTTAAATTCCTCATCATGACTACGTACCTAATTATTGAGAATTCTATTTTTGTTTGATCAATTTGGAGCCAAATACTCACCTCAATTACCATGACTTTTGATGTGTTATTTCTTCTCTACTTCATCCTTTTCATGTTTGTCCCTTGTTCTACCACAGCTCAAACTTACAGAAACATTTCTTTAGGCTCATCCCTCACTGCACTAAATGATGACAACTCATCACGGCGATCACCATCTGGTGAATTTGCTTTCGGTTTTCAACAGATTGGAAAGGATGGCTTCCTACTAGCCATCTGGTTCAACAAGATAACCGAGAAAACCATTGTGTGGTCAGCCAATGAGGATAATCTTGTCCCACAAGGATCCAAAGTTGAACTCACAGCAGATGGCCCCTTTTTGCTCAATGATATTTCAACAGGCAAAGATAGATCAATAGCTTCTTCAGCTGCTACTGGCGTTGCCTATGCAGCAATGCTAGACACTGGAAATTTTGTGCATTCAACTATTCTGTGGGGAAGTTTTGATCAACCAACTGATACAATCCTACCAGCACAGACTCTTAATAATGGAAGCAGACTCTTTGCCAACAAATTACTCAAGAGGTAGATTCCTGTTTACACTACAATCGAGTGGAGATCTCATGCTTTACACAACAAATTTCCCACAAGATTATCCCTATTTCAGTTATTGGAAGACCGATACTAATGGTAGTGGCTTTCAAGTCATATTCAACCACTCTGGCTCTATTTACCTTGCTGCAAGGAATGGAACCATACTTAATGTAATATCCTCCTATACATTATCAAAGCAAGATTTATACCAGAGAGCAACTCTTGACTATGACGGAGTTTTGAGGCACTTTGTCTGCCCTAAAGGCACTGGCTCAAATGCCGGAGTTTGGTCCACATTGTCCTTCATACTTTCAAATATCTGCATGAGTATCTTGCAACCGTAAGGTGGTGGTGCATGTGGGGTCAACAGCTTATGTCAACATGACCAAGGACAACCAATGTGCAAGTGTCCATCTGGTTATACATTGATGGATCCACATGATGTGTTGAAAGGCTGCAAACAGAACTTTGCTCCACAAAGCTGTGATGAGGCCTCAGCAGAGACCGATCTTTTCTATCTTCAAGAGATGAACAATGTGTATTGGCAGGGATCTGAATATGACAAGTTTCAGGGCGTAACTGAGGATTGGTGCAGGCAGACTTGCCTAGCTGATTGTTACTGCACCACTGCCGGTTTCATAAATGGGAATTGTTCTTTGAAGGGAGCCCCACTTCCCAATGGGAGGATAGACAACAGTTTTATGGGAAAAAATTTGATCAAAATAAGGAAAGGCAACTCTATTTCGAAATCAGCCGGAAGCGCAAATACAAAAAGGAAAGATGGGTCAACTTTGATTGTTGTTGGATCAGTGCTCCTCAGTAGCTTGGGGCTTCTCACCTTCCTCTTACCATTGATAACCTATTTGATTGTTTCTCACATCTATTCTAGAAAAGTTAAGGTGATTCAGCCATGTCCAGTCATGCAGGGCATGAATTTGAAGTGTTTCACTTATGAGGAGTTAAAAGAAGCCACAAACGAATTCAAGGAAGAACTAGGACGTGGCGCATCGGCAACAGCTTTTAAAGGAAAGTTTTTATCTGATAATGGCAAGTGTGTTGCTGTTAAAATTTTAGATGCTAAGGTTAGAGATAACGAGTTGGAATTCAATGCTGAAGTGAGTGCAATTGGCAGAATACATCACAAGAATTTAGTCCAATTATTTGGATTTTGTAACGAGGGACATCACCGAATTCTTGTGTATGAGTTTATGAGCAATGGCTCTCTAGCAAGCTTCCTCTTTAGAGAGTCAATGCCAAACTGGTATCAAAAAAGGAAAAATTGCCTTGGGAATTGCAAGAGGGCTTTTGTATTTGCACGAGGAGTGCGGCAGCCAAATTGTACATTGTGACATTAAGCCTCAAAACATTCTTCTTAATGACTATTTCACAGCAAGAATTTCTGACTTCGGATTAGCCAAGCTTTTGAAAATGGACCAGACTCGAATTAGGACTGCAATCAGGGAACGAAAGGGTATGTGGCTCCTGAATGGTTCAAAAACTTGGCTATCACAGTGAAGGTGGATGTTTACAGCTTTGGCATTTTGCTATTGGAGATTATTTGCTGCAGGAAGAAATTTGAAGAAGAGGCTGAGGATGAAAATCAAATGATATTAGCTGATTGGCAATATGATTTCTATAAGCAAAAGAAAATGCATCTTCTGTTGCAGAATGATGGTGAGGCAATGGAAGACGTCAAGGAGATGGAGAAGTATGTGATGATTGCAATATTGTGTATCAAGAAGGATCCATTACTAAGACCCACCATGAAGAAAGTTACATTGATGCTTGAAGGTACTGTTGAAGTCTCAGTTCCACCTGATCCATCCTCATTCATAAATTCAGGATCGTCTTCCTTGTAAAATTCCGTACTTTTGTATGTTTGATCATCAAGGACTCCTGTTCAAACTGTCATGCTTGGAACCCTAACTAAAAGTAGGGTAATGAGTGTATAATAATTATAAGTACCAATTGAGATGTCTCAATAAAATGAAGGATAATTTCTTCTTTGTGCTACACTCAAGTAAAAAATTTCTGTTACAAATTTTCTTCTTCGAAAAAGTTGCATATTTGAGGCGAGGCATTTTTAGTCCGCTATACAAGGTGTAAGGCTCAGTTTGGGATTGCAATCACTTTTAAAAAAAGTTGATTATACTGTGCTTTGAAAATAATTAATTGTAAAGTAAAGAACTCCATATTTGGTAAACAATATTTTTAAGTGCTGTTAGTACAAAAAGCAATGTCAAAACCGTTTGGTAAATTTTAATATAAAATTGTTGTAACTGTGAATAATGACTAAAATAGACATGATGTTAAAAGTGTTATGTACTAATCATGTGGTGGTAGTGGTAGTGGTGGAGTGGTGGTGATGAAGATGGAGTTGGTGGTTATGGTTGTGGTGGTGGTGGTGGTGGGGATGGTGATTGTGGAGGTAGTGGTGGTGGTGGTTGTAGTTGCAGCATGGTGGTGGTTGTGGTGTTGGTTGTGGAGGTGGTAGTGGATGTGGAGGTTTTGGAGGAGGAGGTGGTTGTGGTGGTCGTGCTGGTGGTGGTGGTGGTGGAGGTGGAGGTAGAGGAGGTGGTGGTGAAGGTGGTGGAGGAGGTGGTGGTTGTGGTGGTGGTGGCAGAGGATGAGGAGGAGAAGGATGTGGTGTCAGTGGTGGCGGTGGTTGTAGAGGTAGTGAATGTGGTGGTGCAAGTGGAGGAGTTGGATGTGGAAGTGGAGGTGGTGAAGCTAGTGGAGGAGGTGGTGGTTGTTGTGGTGGTGGCGGAGGATGAGGAGGAGAAGGATGTGGAGGTAGTGAATGTGGTGGTGCAAGTGGTGGAGTTGGATGTGGAAGTGGAGGTGTGTCATTTTTTAAAATGAATGATTGTATTTTGGGAATTAAAAAAATGCATTAAAAGTTCATCTCTGCTTCGTTTGAAAGCAGCTTTGAAAAGCAACCCAGAGCCTGCTTTTAAAAGCTGCTGTCAAAAGGCCACTGCTTTTAAAATAATCAGGATATTTTAATTTTGACCAAACACCTTAAACTGCTTAACTTTAAAGTGAAGCAGGTTTTTGACGAAAAAAAGCAATCCCCAACGGGGCAAGCCAAGACTACTAATTCTTATTGAGCCAGAATATTCTATCAAAAATACAAGTACTAAATATCATTCAAGCATAATAATCAATCTCATAACATAAAATATGAACATAAAATATCATTCAAGCATACTAAATATCATTCAAGCATATATATATATATATATATATATATATATATGAATCTAGCACAAAGAGAATTGCATACCAAAGGAGAGAGACGCTTCAATTTATGGAGAGAATAAAAATGATGGAGATTGTCACATTAGGAATATACATATAGGTCCACTAATGTATTTATTTAGATGAAAAAAAGAGGGAAGTATCATTTGTTTCAAGTCACAACCACACAATTTCCAGCGATTATTGGGGCAATAATGTCTGTCAGTTTGCGTATGTTTCGGGCACAAGTTACAGGACCTGAGTCTAAATGCACCAATGTAAGGTTTGGAATCATGCATTCAGTTTGCGTCAAGTCGGGCAAGTTACAGGACCTGAGTCTAAATGCACCAATGTAAGGTTTGGAATCATGCATTCTGCTACTTTTCAAGTCACAAGTAATGAGCTCGTCTTCACCAATGACTGAGTATAAGTTCCATGGTAGATTTACAGTTGGAGCTTTAAATTTGCCTTTTCGGGTCATGGGTGCAATAACTTGGAAGCTGCCTTCATTGAATCCTTCAAACACGTTCCTCTCAATCCTGCTTTATGTCTAGGAGTGAAATGTATTAAGTGTATAGTGAGATGCTGCTTTCTAACCCCCTCATTGGGTTGCAGCTAATTTTCAACATTCAAAATTGAATGTGGTCCTACAGGGAAAAAAATGTTATTTTCATCATTTGTACTCCATGAATGGCCATAGATCATTCAATCAAACTCATGAATTTTTTATGACCTCTCCTTATATGAATTTTGAAAATGATACAGTATGAAAATGTGAAAAGAAAGAGTGATTGGCTCCGAGGGTGCTATATCCAGCTCAAGGGTACAAATTTAAACATGGAAAATCAATTAGAAGTACATTTGAGTCTTTATTTGGTAGAATTTTTTAGACAAACAACAACAAAAGTGTGAGTGGCAAACAAGGTGGCAATGACCTGATGAAAAAAAAAAAAAACAAAGACGTTTGCATGGCTGCGCTGATTTTCAATTTGGAGACTTAAGTTTGGTGGAATTGGAAAGTATTTGAGCTGACTTTTAACTCCATAAAACTTTACTCAATCTTAGACTTTTAAAAGTCATGTACTTTTTATACAATTAGAAATGCAGCCTTCCCTATATTATGTTTGCAAGTCTTTTTCAATCTTTATATGCAGGGTAGGGTAATCACTTGGAAGCTGCCTTCTTTGAATCCTTCAAACACATTCCTCTCAATCCTGCTTTATCTTTATGAGTGAGATTTATTAAGTGTATATGAGATCAATTACCCTAATCTTTGAGTTTGCAGCACATTGGCCTTTTATTTATGCTCAAAGTTATACATTGACAAGAAAGCAAGTTTTGAGTAGCTTAATGAAACCTTATTCACTAGGATGACAAGGAAAGTGATGAAACAAGTAGAACAGAGAGACAAATGAAACGAAATGATACAACAACAATTATATATATTTATAGTATTGAACTTATGAAAGAGGAGGTGGAGCTGAGACTTCAACAGTTCCTTCAAGCATCAGTGTGACTTTCTTCATGGTGGGTCTGAGTGATGGATCCTCCTGAATGCACCATATTGCAATCATCACATACTTCTCTATCTCGTTAATGTCATTGATTTCCTCCTCATCATTCTCGAAGAGCCAGTGCAGCTTCTTTTGCATATAGCAATCATATGCCCAATCAGCTAGTATCATTTCATCTTCATTGTCTGCCACTTCTACAAAATGCTTCCTGCAGAAAATAATCTCTAACAACAAAATGCCATAGCTGTAAACATCAACCTTGACTGTGATAGGTAAGCTTCTGAACCATTCAGGGGCCACATACCCTCTGGTTCCCCTGATAGCAGTCATGCTTCGAGTTTGGTCCAATCTCAAAAGCTTCGCTAATCCGAAGTCAGAAATTCTTGCTGTGAAATAGTCATCAAGAAGAATGTTTTGAGGCTTGATGTCACAATGAACAATTTGGCTGCTGCACTCCTCATGCAAATACAAAAGCCCTCTTGCAATTCCCAAGGCAATTTGCCTTCTCTGGTACCAGTTTGGCATTGATTCTCCAAAGAGGAAGCCTGCTAGAGAGCCATTGCTCATAAACTCATATACAAGAATTCGGTGCTCCCCCTCGTTACAAAATCCAAGTAGCTGGACTAAATTTCGGTGATTTGTTCTGCCAATAGCACTCACTTCAGCTTTGAATTCCAAATCATTTTCTCTGACCTTAGCGTCTAAACGTTTGACAGCAACACACCTTCCAGTATCAGACGCTAAAACTCCTTTAAAAACTGTTGCAGAAGCACCACGTCCTATTTCGTCCTTGAATTCGTTCGTAGCTTTTTTTAGCTCCTCATAAGTGAAATCCTTCAAATTCATGCCTGACATGACTGGACGAGGTTGAATGACCTTTGCTTTTCTAGAATAGATGCGAGAAACAACCAAATAGGTTATTAATGGTAAGAGGATGTACAGGACCCCAGAGCTACTCAGGAGCACTGAACCAACAAGTATCAGAGTTGAATTATCTTTCTTTTTTGTGATTGCACCTCCACCTGACCTTGAAGTAGAGTTGTCTTTCCCAAATTTGATCAGAGCTTTTGCATCAACACGAGGGTCAATCATCCCATTCGAAAAAGGGAGTCTCTTCTTGAAACAGTGTCCACCGGAGTTGACAATTGCAACAGCACAAAAACAATCATCTAGGCAATTCTGTCTGCACCAATCCTCAGTTACCACCGTAAAATGCTCATAATCTCCAAAAGGAAAATTTGTGTTTTGCATGACTTCAAAGTCAAAAAGATGCTCTGGTGAGACCTGGTCACAACTTTGTGGAACAAAGTTTTGTTTACATCCTTTGCGCACATCGTTTGGATCAATAGAGGTGTAACCACGAGGGCAGTCGCAATTAGGTCCGTCCTCTCCACGGCTACATAAGCTGTTGAATCCACATGCACCACCGCCCATCTCTCCCGCAACTGAAAAACAGATATTTTCAGGTATGGAAACTGCAGTAGACCAAGCCCTGGGTTCAGCAATCGAGCTAGCACTTTTAGGATAGAAATAGTGCCTCAAAACTCCATCATACCCTAAAGTTACTCTTTGGTAGTAATTTTGTGTTGAAACTGAAGTTTGTAATATGGGTTTTAGTACGCTTCCATTCCTGGATACAACGTAAATGGGGCCAGACTGGTTGAAGATGACCTGAAATCCAATATTTGTAGTTTCGGCTGACCAATAAGCAGAATTGGTAGAGTCTTGTGGGAAATTTGTAGTGGAAAGCACGAGATTTCCATCAGATTGTAGTACAAACAGGAATCTACCTCTTGAGTAATTTGTATCCGTGTAGCGAGCATAGAGGCCCCTGTTTTGATTTAGAGTCTGTGTTGGCAGGATTGTATCAGTTGGCTGATCAAAACTCTGCCACAACCTGCTTGAACTTTGGTCGGCCAGCACGAAATTTCCAGTGTCTAGCATGGCTGCATAGGCAACTTCAGTACCAGCAGATTCAGCATGCCATATTCTCTTGCCAGTTGCATCATTAAGCATAAACTGGCCATCACTTGTAAGTTCAACTTGGGATCCTTGTGGCACAAGATTATTCCCATTGGCTGACCAGACAATTGTTCTCTCTGTTATCTTATTGAACCAGATGGCCAGTAAGAACCCATCTTTTACAATCTGTTGAAATCCAAAAGCAAATTCACCAGATGGTGATGCCCACGATGAGTTATCGTCATTTCGTGCAGTGAGGGATGAGCCTAAAGATATGTTTCTGGATGTTTGAGCTATGGTGGAATATGGGAGAATCATGAAAAGGAAGAAGCAGAGAAGATCGAGCACGGAAAAAACCATGGTAAGATGAGCGTTTTGCTACAGCCTATTAGGAGTGAGATGTATTTAGTATATGGTGAGATGCTTATTTCTTGTCCCCCCGGCCTAAAAGAAGCATATTTTTAACAAGAGCATCTACAATCATGTTCTCTATTTTTTAGTTAAAATTTAGCTAAAAATACACAAAAGTTATTTTAGGAGCTCTCTATAAAATTTCAACTTCAATCATACTCTCTGGTTTAGGGAGTCATAAATGCTAGAATTATACTTTAATTCAACATAAATGGTCCATCTATATGAAAAAAATAATATAAAAATGGACAATATTGATTAAAGGTTTAAAAATATTCATTAAATATGGTAGCATTAAATTATAGGGAGCCACTAAGAGTTCATTCTCTATTCTCATATTTAGGAGCTCCTAGAGGTCTCTCTATTTTAGGAGCTGGATAGGGAGCATGGTTGGAGATGGGTTTTCTTACTTCCTCCCTAAATTTTATCTAATAAGGTGATTTAGAGAAACCATTGTAAATGCTCTAACCCCCTCGTTAGGTTGCAGCCAATTTTGAAAATTATGCTCTAACCCCCTCATTGGGCTCTAACCTCCTCATTGGGTTGTAACCCCCTCATTGGGTTGAAGCCAATTTTGTACATTATGCTCTAACCCCCTCATTGGGTTGCAATCAATTTTGAACATTATGCTCTCCCTCATTGGGCTCTAACCCCCTCATTGGGTTGCAATCAATTTTGAACATTATGCTTTAACCCCCTCATTGGGTTGCAGCCAATTTTGAACATTCAAAATTTACTGCGATCTTAGAGGGAAAAAGATGTTATTTTCATCATAAATGGTCCATCTATATGAAAAAATATATATATAAAAATGGACAATATTGATTAAAGGTTTAAAAATATTCATTAAATATGATAGCATTAAATTATAGGGAGCCACTAAGAGTTCATTCTCTCTTCTCATATTTAGGAGCTCCTAGAGGTCTCTCTATTTTAGGAGCTAGATAGGGAGCATGGTTGGGGAGGGTTTTCTTACTTCCTCCCTAAATTTTATCTAAGGAGGTGATTTAGAGAAACCATTGTAAATGCTCTAACCCCCTCGTTGGGTTGCAGCCAATTTTGAACATTATGCTCTAACCCCCTCATTGGGCTCTAACCTCCTCATTGGGTTGTAACCCCCTCATTGGGTTGCAGCTGATTTTGAACATTATATGCTCGAACCCCCTCATTGGGTTGCAATCAATTTTGAACATTATGCTCTAACCCCCTCATTGGCTCTAACCCCCTCATTGGGTTGCAATCAATTTTGAACATTATGCTCTTGCAATCAATTTTGAACATTATGCTCTAATCCCCTCATTGGGCTCTAACCCCCTCATTGGGTTGCAATCAATTTTGAACATTATGCTCTTGCAATCAATTTTGAACATTATGCTCTAACCCCCTCATTGGGCTCTAACCCCCTCATTGGGTTGCAATCAATTTTGAACATTATGCTCTAACCCCCTCATTGGGTTGCAATCAATTTTGAACATTATGCTCTAACCCCCTTATTGGCTCAATTTTGAACATTATGCTCTAACCCCCCTCATTGGGTTGCAATCAATTTTGAACATTATGCACTAACCCTCTCATTGGCTCTAACCCCCTCATTGGGTTGCAATCAATTTTGAACATTATGCTCTAACCCCCTCATTCAAAATTGACTGCGATCTTAGAGGGAAAAAGATGTTATTTTCATCATAAATGGTCCATCTATATGAAAAAAATATATATAAAAATGGACAATATTGATTAAAGGTTTAAAATTATTCATTAAATATGGTAACATTAAATTATAGGGAGCTACTAAGAGTTCATTCTCTCTTCTCATATTTAGAAGCTCCTAGAGGTCTCCACCTATTTTAGGAGCTGGATAGGGAGCATGGTTGGAGATGGGTTTTCTTACTTCCTCCCTAAATTTTATCTAAGGAGGTGATTTAGAGAAACCATTGTAAATGCTCTAACCCCCTCGTTGGGTTGCAGCCAATTTTGAACATTATGCTCTAACCCCTCATTGGGCTCTAACCTCCTCATTGGGTTGTAACCCCCTCATTGGGTTGCAGCCGATTTTGAACATTATGCTGCAATCAATTTTGAACATTATGCTCTAAACCCCTCATTGGCTCTAACCCCCTCATTGGGTTGCAATCAATTTTGAACATTATGCTCTAACCCCCTCATTGGGTAGCAATCAATTTTGAACATTATGCTCTAACCCCCTCATTGGGCTTTAACCCCGTCATTGGGTAGCAATCAATTTTGAACATTATGCTCTAACCCCCCTCATTGGGTTGCAATCAATTTTGAACATTATGCTCTAACCCCCTCATTGGCTCTAACCCCCTTATTGGGTTGCAATCAGTTTTGAACATTATGCTCTAACCCCTTCATTGGGCTCAAACCCCCTCATTGGATTGCAATCAATTTTGAACATTATGCTCTTGCAATCAATTTTGAACATTATGCTGTAACCCCCTCATTGGGTTGCAATCAATTTTGAACATTATGCTCTAACCCCCTCATTGGATTGCAGCCAATTTTGAACATTCAAAATTGACTCCGATCTTAGAGGGAAAAAGATGTTATTTTCATCATCTGTACTCATGAATGGCCATAGATCATTCAATCAAACCCATGAATTTTTTATGACCACACAATTTCCAGCAATTATTGGGGCAATAATGTCTGTCAGTTTGCGTATGTTTCTGTGAGCGTCTGTATTTAATTTAATTTTTTTAAATATTTATTAAAAAGGAATAAACATTATTATATATATTTATAAGTAATTATCTTAGATATATATATTGTTTTACTATTCCAGTAATTATAAGTATTTTATTTTGTTAATTTTATTTTTATATTTTTATATATGTTCAATTGAATAAGAGGCTTTGTTTTAATATATATCATTATTGTCTTAGAATGTGTTAAAACGTTATAACTCATGTTGTAGAGTTTTCGATTTGGGTCATAGATTACTAATTGAAAGTGGCAGTTTTTCCTTGCTTTGAGTTTGACGTGCAAGTCAATTGTGCAAGGTTTTTCTATTGATTACTCATCTTTTAAACTTGCAAGTATTAATGAAAGAATTTGAGTATGAATTAGATACACTCCCCTTAAGTTTGGTGGAATTAGAAAGCATTTGAGCTGATGACTTTTAACTCCAATAAACTTTATTCAATCTTAGACTTTTCAAAGTCATGTACTTTTTATACAAGTAGAAATCCAGCCTTTCCTATATTATATATGTTTGCAAGCTCTTTCAATCTTTATATGGAGGGTAATCACTCAATTAGAAATCCAGCCTTTCTCTTAAAATTTTCCAAGCTTTCTCACTCACTGCACAACTTCTCCAGCCTTGTTGAATTAAACCACAACTAGGCCACCTACCATGGTGTTTCATGTTTGAGATGAAGCCACGTTCATTGCGTACGCTTCTATATGCATTTTCTTGGTTAAAAGAGTCAAAGAAAATAGTGCTTTAAAGAGTCAAAAAATGTTAAAGTATAAGAGATTTAGCTGAGGTTTTTGGTTAAATTGTGAGCCTTTGGATCACAGTCCAAATGGACAGCTAAGATGTATTCTTAGGTGTAGTAGATTTGTGCCAAGTGTATCTATCTCATAGGGTAGTTAATCATTGGTTAGATTTGATGATGTAAGAGGGAATATTCTTTTCTTTTACTGTTACATTGGTATGCACAGATTGTGCATGACTGAGTGTGAGAATACAGACTGATATTTTCATCTTCTTCTTCTCCAAGTTTTCTCTCTACATTTTTACATGAGCTCCATTGATCTATAATCCATAACATGACAGATTATAGTCTGTGAATGCTAACATGGTATCACTGAGCCAGGTTTGATCGTGTAGCTGGCGTTTGAATCTGTGAAGGAAGTGAGCTGCGTTTTCTGTCAAATCCTGCTCTCTGTGAAATCTGTCTAACATGGCAGGATCTGGAGGTGGTGAGCTGCGTGCTCCAATCTTCAATGGTGAGAACTATGAGTTCTGGAGCATAAGGATGAAAACCATTTTCAAATCTCATGGGATTTGGGAGCTGGTTGAGAGAGGAATAGAAGGCTCAGATTCGAAGGGAGCTGATGAATCTGATACAAAACAAAAGGAAAAAGAGGAATCAAGTGGTTCTGGGAAGATGGCTATAGCTGAGATCCTGATGAAGGATGCTAAGGCCTTGGGGTTGATTCAAGGAGCAGTATCTGAGGTGATCTTCCCCAGGATTTCTCATGAAGAATCATCTCATGGAGCCTGGAACATCCTGAAGCAAAAATTTCATGGTGATAAGCAGGTAAGAAGTGTAAAACTGCAGGGTCTTCGTAGAGAATTTGAATATACTAGAATGAGAGAGGATGAATCTCTATCTGCTTATCTTACAAAGTTGTTTGATCTAATAAACCAAATGAGAGGTTATGGAGAAGAACTATCTAGAGAAAGAATTGTGCAGAAAATGTTAATTAGTCTGCTGCCTGGATATGATCCAATCTGTTCTGTAATTGAACATTCAAGGGATCTAGATGTAATTGAGGTTCAAGAGGTGGTAGCCTCATTGAAGAGCTTTGCTCAAAGATTGGAAAGACATCATGAGAACAAGACTGAGAAGGCCTTTGCTAGTCTGAGTATAGATACCAAATCAGCTAAGGCCACTGGAAATCAGAATTCCAAGCAGCAGAAGAATTGGAAAGACAAAGGGAAGAAGTGGGATAATAAACCTACTGATGGAACTAAAACTCCTTGCAAACATTGTGGGAAATTGCATTATGGAGAATGTAGGTTCAAGGGCAAACCAAAGTGCTATAACTGTGACAAGCTTGGTCACATTGCCAAAGACTGCTATAGCAAGAAACCTGAACAGCAGCAGCAGCTTCAGTTTGCTACTCAGGTTACTTCTTCACCAACCATGTTCTATGCTAACAATGCAACTGAGAAAAGGTCCATGGAAGAGGTATGGTACTTGGACAGTGGGTGTAGTAACCACATGACTGGCAGAGAAGATGTTTTGATTGATATTGATAGGAATGTGACTGCAAAAGTTGCTATGGGAACAGGACAGTTGGTTGATGTTATTGGAAAAGGAAGCCTGACGGTTGAAACTAAAATGGGAAGGAAATATATCAAGGAGGTGCTATTGGTATCTGGTCTCAAAGAGAACCTACTCAGTGTTGGACAAATGATGGAGCATGGATATTTCCTAATTTTTGGAGATAACAAGGCAGAAGTCTATGATGATAGCTCTCTTTCAAATCTGGTGGCTAGAGTGGATATGAAAGGAAATAGAAGTTTTCCTTTGAAACTTCAAACAGACTTACATATTGCTCTAACTGCAAGCATTAACCAATCAACTTTGCTTTGGCATAGGAGAATGGGGCACTTAAACATGCAGAGTTTGAAACTGCTGCAGAATGAAGACATGGTGTTTGGTTTGCCAGAAATCAAAAATACAAATGCAGTACGTGAAGGCTGCACTTTTGGAAAACACTGCAGGAAGGCATTTCCAAAAGAGGCAACCAGCAGAGCTTCAACTCCACTGGAATTGGTACACACTGATGTGTGTGGCCCAATGCAAACTGTTACCAAAGCATGAAACAGGTATTTCCTCACCTTTATAGATGACTGTACAAGAATGTGCTGGATCTATTTCTTGAGATGCAAATCTGAGGTATTCACAGTGTTTAAGAGGTTTAGAGCCACTGTTGAATTGCAAAGTGGATATAAGGTGAAGAAACTAAGAAGTGATAGGGGAGGAGAGTACACCTCTAATGAGTTCAATAAATTTTGTGATGAAATGGGAATGGAGAGGCAGCTTACAGTGGCATACTCACCACAGCAAATGGTGTGGCTGAGAGGAAAAACAGAACCATAGTGGAGATGGCCAAGTGTATGATGATTGAGAAGGGCATGCCACTTGAGTTCTGGGCAGAAACTGTGAATACTGCAGTATATGTTCTAAACAGAAGTCCAACTAAAGCTCTGGACAAGAAAACACCATTTGAAGCCTATAGTGGGAGAAAGCCAGGACTTAAACACTTAAAAGTGTTTGGATCTGTGTGCTATGCACATGTTCCAAATCCACAGAGGCAGAAACTGGATTCAACAAGCAACAGATGTGTGTTTCTAGGATATGGCAGCTGTGAGAAAGGGTATAGGCTATATGACATTGCCACTGGAAAAGTGATTATCTCAAGGGATGTGGTATTCAATGAAGAAGCTAGCTGGGATTGGAATGCACAGCAAGAATGCAGTGTTTCAGTGCCACTTACTGATGCTGTGTCTGAAAAGGAGAAAGGGAGCTATGACACAGTTGTGAAGCAAGCAGAACATTCAATTGAGAATGAGTTGCTAACATAAGACAATGAAGAAAGGTCTGTGGTTGACACAGGTACTCAAGATATTGACCACACTCCATTGAGATACAAAAGTCTTACAGAGATCTATGAAAGCTGCAACATCTGCATCATTGAACCAGAATCCTTTGAAGAAGCTGTCAAGGATGCAGCATGGCAAAAGGCAATGGAAGCAGAACTTGAGATGATTGAGAAGAATGAAACTTGGGATTTGGTAAAAAGACCATCTGATAAACCTATAGTTGGTGTCAAATGGATCTTTAAAGTCAAGCTAAATCTGGATGGTTCTGTTCAGAAAAACAAAGCAAGGCTAGTAGCTAAAGGCTACACTCAAAAGCCAGGAATTGATTTCAATGAGACATTTGCACCTGTTGCTCGGCTTGACACAGTTAGAACACTGATTGCTCTGGCTGCTCAGAAAAGGTGGAAACTGTTTCAGCTTGATGTAAAGTCAGCCTTCTTAAATGGAGTGCTACAAGAGGAGGTGTATGTGGATCAACCTCCAGGATTTGTGGTTCAAGGCAAGGAAGACAGAGTCTATAGACTCAAGAAGGCTCTTTATGGTCTCAAACAAGCTCCAAGAGCTTGGTATGAAGAAATTAATTCATACTTTGCTACTGCAGGATTTCAGAAAAGTCCTAGTGAGGCTACATTATATGTGAAAGCTGCAGAAAGTGGAATCCTAATTGTTTCACTATATGTAGATGATATCATCTACACAGGAAGCTCTGAAGAATTGGTGATGAGTTTTAAAACTGAAATGATGAAGAGATATGAAATGACATATCGGGGATTGTTGCATCATTTTCTGGGATTGGGTGTGATACAAGCTGAGCCCTACATCTTCTTGCATCAGAAAAAATATGCAAGAACACTGCTGGACAAGTTTGGATTAAAGGACTGTAAAGCAGTGTCAACTCCACTTGCTATGAATGAGAAGTTATCCAAGGAGGATGGAAGTGAACAGGTTGATGAAAAGCTGTACAGACAGATTGTTGGAAGCTTACTATATCTGACTGCAACAAGGCCAGATATCATGTTTGCTGCAAGTCTCTTAGCAAGATACATGCATGGACCTACAAAGAAACATATGGGAACTGCTAAGAGAGTACTTAGATACATTCAAGGTACTCTAGACTATGGCATTGCATATGAGAAAGGAAAAGAGGCAATGCTGGTTGGATATTGTGACAGTGATTGGTCAGGCTGTGAAGATGATATGAGGAGCACATCTGGCTATGCCTTTCACCTTGGATCAGGTGTTTTCTCTTGGGCATCTGTTAAGCAGAGCAGTGTTGCTCTATCCACTGCAGAGGCAGAATATGTTAGTGCAGTTGAAGCTACAGCTCAAGCAGTCTGGTTAAGGTTTGTTCTATCTGATTTTGGTGAAGAACAAGTTGAGGCTACACCAATCCTATGTGACAACACTTCTGCAATTGCAATAACAAAGAATCTTGTGCATCATCACAGGACAAGACACATAAGCAGAAGATTTCATTTCATTCGAGATGCTTTGCAAAATGGTGAGATTGATCTGCTATACTGCAGAACTGAAGAGTAGAATGCAGATATCTTCACTAAGGCATTGGCAAGGAATCGATTTGAATATCTAAGGAGCAAGCTTGGAATTATCTCAGCTCAACACTTAGAAGGGAGTGTTAAAGTATAAGAGATTTAGCTGAGGTTTTTGGTTAAATTGTGAGCATTTGGATCACAGTCCAAATGGACAGCTAAGATGTATTCTTAGGTGTAGTAGATTTGTGCCAAGTGTAGCTATCTCATAGGGTAGTTAATCATTGGTTAGATTTGATGATGTAAGAGGGAATATTCTCTTCTTTTACTGTTACATTGGTATGCACAGATTGTGCATGACTGAGAGTGAGAATACAGACTGATATTTTCATCTTCTTCTTCTTCTCCAAGTTTTCTCTCTACATTTTTACATGAGCTCCATTGATCTATAATCCATAACATGACAGATTATAGTCTGTGAATGCTAACAGTCTTGTCGGGTACTTTGGTGGTCTTCCATTACAGCCTGGTGGCCGATGTCTTTCACATCTATCAGTGAACAGAGATGCTTTCGTTGAGATGTTTACTGGATTATGGCGAGGCCATGAGGGAGTCTCCATATGGGAGATTGGAGAAAAAAGATTCCTGGCCAGATTCGTGGGCTTTCACGATATTTAGAGAGTTTTAGACATGGAACCTTGGTCTTTTCGAAATTCGCTCATGATGTGGAAGAGGAAGAGAATGGTAGGCAGTTTTTGAATCCACAACTTACCAAGGGGGGTTCTGGGTTCAGATTCATGGGCTCCCACCACTCAACATAACGGTAGCTGCAGTGAATTGGTGCCTTGATCAGGCAGGTGCCGGAGGTGGACAAATCGAGAGGGGAGGAATGCATCGGAAGGTTTGGAAATTACTGATGCGAGGGACACAGGTCCGATTTCCTACAGAGGGGGAGTGATGGGTTGTTTTCAAATATAAACTACTCTCGGACTATTGTATTGCATGTGGATGTCTTGGCCATCCTGCAAGTGCATGTGAGGCTGGATTGGATGCGAATGGGATTGAAAGTGTAGAAACTGTATATTCGATTATGATACTTGAGATATTACAACCAATATTTATACACAAACTATAAGATATCTTCCTAGTGGTTACAATGAAACAGAAAACCCATTATATTCTAATAAAGGCTAATAACAACATAACAGCTAAAACACTAATGTATTGTCATTGAAGACCCTTAACTATGGTAACTCACGTAACCCCTAACCCTCCCCCGCAAACTTGACGCCAGAGAGGTGACAAGTTTGGAAATAAGATGTGAAAAGAAGAAATATAATAAAGATGAGGAATGGAAACAAAAGAAAATTCATCACATGAAAAGCAGAAAGGGATGTGTATAGAATAAGGAATATTTGAAGGGAATAAAGGGGTTAAGAGAAGGTGCAGCACAACAGTAGAGGATAGGAGGTGAAACCAACTTGGGGCACAAAAAAAAGAAAACGAGAGCATGGGCAAGTTTGAATTTCAAAGCACTATAGAAACAATAAGGTATGGGGAAGAAAACCACCGGGGAACAGAGAAGTAACAAAGAAAAGATTATCACAAGAGGATAGAGGCCCATATAGATTAAAATAAATAGGGATGATTGAACCCAAAAAACAATAATAAGAAATAAAGGAGGAAACCAAGTGGGACAGAGAAAGGAAAAGAGAGTGTGGGCCAAACACAGAGTGAAAATTTTTTCCAAATAAAGATGGAAAAAGGAGAGAAAGAAAGAGAGGAGAACACAGGTTGAGCATAGATAGAGCGTGAGAGGCTGATACCAAGGCATCAACACAGTGATAGGGCTTGACTGGCCGATACCAAGTCCGCAACACAGAGGAAGAAACAGGGGTTGTGCAAAGGGAACACCGGCAGTGTAGCACGACAGAGAAGGCTCGGCGAGCGTTGATGAGGCTCATGGAGGAAAGAGAGACGGCTCGGTGAGCAATGATAGACAACATCAACAAAGATGGGGAAAGTATGGACACCATGATAGAGAAACCATCATAAATAAATGAGAGAGAGAACCCACGATTGCAGACTAGGATAAGGCTCGTGGAGGGAAGAGAGACAGCTCAGCGAGAGAGACGAAGAAGTGGAGAGAGATTTCAAGTGGAGAAACCAACGATAGAGAGGTGTGATCTTTGAGGGAAAGGAAAAGTTTTTTTTTTTTTTTTGCTCTGTTTCAACAAAGAGAAGTGGCCCAACATTGATTGATAACAAGGGGCTAGCGAGCCAAAAGAGGGACATGCAATGGCTATGTAAGAGAACAACAACGGCAAGATAGCATGACATGAGAGGGATAAAAGCTGGCGAGGAGAAGACTCGGTGAGCGGTAACAAGGCTAGCAGAGGAAACAGAAATCTGGCCATCATGGCCAAGGGAGATAAATGGAGCTGCCATGGGTTGCCACAAGAGAGCTCGATGGAGGAGACGATCCACAATGAAGACGGTGCGGTAGAGGCACAAAAATAATGAGCTAACAGAAGAAAGGGTTGTAGTGGTAAAATAAAGGTGCGGCTACAGCTAAGGTGGAAAGAAAAAACATATTCATCTTTGAGAAGAAGAGAGGAAAAAACACTATACATACAAACACCCTTATGGGTGAGGAGTGAGGAGCGCTAACGACTCTCAATGTTGGCAACTGGAGGATCGCTAGTTGGCGTTAGCCATTAGCTCTGATACCATGTAGAAACTGTATATTCGATTATGATACTTGAGATATTACAACCAATATTTATACACAAACTATAAGATATCTTCCTAGTGGTTACAATGAAACGGAGATTGTGTGTCGTGTGATCAATTCGGTAAAATAACACTTCTTAAATAGAGAAGAGAATCAAATGACCTTAGATTTTATCTCTTGAAATTCTTTCTTAGTTGGACTCTATTTTCATTTAAGTTAAAATTTTATGTTTTCATTATTCTTGACTTGGATAGCACGTTCTATTGGTTTTATTGTATCATCTTGTTATATTTAGTTTCCTTGTATAAAAATAGATTGGAGCAAAAGCTATTTGAGATAGTGCATAAGCTGGCAACTTTAAATAGGATTATAAGAATCAAATCTCATCTATTGCAAGAGATTGATCACGTGGCTTGGTGGACTTCTCTTGCAAATAGGAGAATATGTCTATATAAAAAACATGGCGTGCCTCTCTTCTTTTCACACAACTTTGATATATTTGTTGTGAGCATATAGAATTCCAAGAAGCTGATGTGCATATATTTGAGATAAATCATCAAGTGTTTCATATTTATTTGGTGATTTATCAAATGCTTTAATCATTCATATTACATTCATTTGCGTTGTTCGGTGACTCATACAGTTGAGGGCACCAAGACCATGGTGGCGGTTTTCCTCCGGCGAGCTTGAAGCAATCATGACCAATATTGCATTCAACATAAGGAGTGTCGATGATCATCCCGTGATAGAAGTTGAGTTACGAAGAAGTCGGTAAAGATTATCTAGAATGTGACTAGGATAAGTGTGTGAGTACTTCTTGTAATCATCGTTCTATAGTAGATTTGTTTTGGACTGAGGAGTCACCGTGAATTTTCCTAGGAGGTGGGATTTTACCACGTAAAATAATTCTCTACGTATTCCTTTATTTTATGTTTAGCACATTTCAGGATTGATAAGCCATATCAATCCTACTACTGAAGTTTATTTTTATTTATTGATTATAATTTTAAATTGGCATATTCACCCTCTCTAAGCATTCATAGTCATCCAACAGGTAATTTCAAGCTATTTGGGTGGGACTGGCGGCGGGTTTTCAACACAGCTGGTAAAGGATTTTCTTGAATCTGATTCTAAATAATGATTGAGGCCCTCCAACATGGTAGCGGGCCGGCCCGGACATGATTCTTGATGGTATCTTCCATGACATTATTAGCTTAGTTAAGGAGTGTAGTTGTGTTCCGTTTTCTTTTGTTCTTCGCTGTTGTAATTCAGCAGCTCATTTGGTAGCAAAGTTTGCAGCCACTTTTGATGGTGGTTGTCGTTGGAACGAGCTGCCCCCAGACTGGCTCTGTCCAACACTGGCAAGCGATGTAGACATCCTTTCTTGATGAATAAAAACTTACTGTTTGGAAAAAAAATATTTATAAAATAAAAAAACTCTCTCTATTAACAATCTGGAAAAATAAATAGGGCTGACTGTGTCATGGTTCTCAAGGCATCCTGCCAGTAAGGCAATGAATTTAATCCACATCACTTTACATTTGCAATGCAAGCCTTCCACTCTTGAATTTACACAACGTAATCAATATTTTCTTCTTTTTGATAGAATATATGCTGAATATTTTTTAATATGATTGTTATATTCAATATACCTAGAAATTAGCCTAAATAATAACAATTATTCTATAGACTTAATCAGGGGTGGCCCT
>NC_047653.1:7824478-7824636 GCF_902201215.1 Prunus dulcis | reverse complement strand
TATTTTTCCACCCACCTTATTTTNAAAAATTTAAAGACAAATTTATCCCTNTGTAAAATGACTTCTAAAACCCTAAAAATAAAANNNNTTTTAAAAAGAAAATAAATTTTTTNTTTTAACTCTCCATATTCTTTCCATCTTCCTGACCTCAACAAATT
>NC_047653.1:7824198-7824421 GCF_902201215.1 Prunus dulcis | reverse complement strand
TCAAATCAAATTCTCAACTCCACCTTTAATATTGTGTCAGGGTTGGTNNNNGTTGATAATAGAGGCCAAATTGTCCTTTAATTTTATTCCATTTTAAAGATTTTTTTAGTCTGATTAACCCACATACGGGTCCTTATTCCATATAACATCACTTCAATTAAAAATCCATTGTAGTCTTGTTGGTTGTATGTTGTTGTGGTGGTGGTGTCGCGGTCGTGAAGCC
>NC_047653.1:7823970-7824188 GCF_902201215.1 Prunus dulcis | reverse complement strand
CTAAGGGGTTGATGAGAATATTAATATGGTAGGGTAAGGTCGTGATGTTGAAAACACATGAAGAAGATGAAGAATGTTTTTTTTTTTTTTTNGGGTTAAAATTTTTATGTTTTTAACTTGGAGTTGATGGTGTTTAGTCGAATTAATAATTAAAGGGTATTTTAGGAATAATGGTGGGTGGAAAAGTAGGATTTTAATTTTTCAAATTTACATAGTGG